>NW_027526460.1:39266721-39474303 GCF_048455015.1 Haemaphysalis longicornis
TGCGCCGACTGGGGGAATTGAATTGTTCGCCATGCGCCCACCGCCGCTCACCCTCCTCCACCGTCTCCATGTCTATTGTTGGATGGCGCTGCTGGTGGCGTCTTCAGCGCCCACTTGGGTGCATGTGTGCGGGGCCTCCGTTCTCGACCGTCTCTTCTGACCTGTCTGTGCGTTTATGTTTGTGTCCGTGTACGTGCGTGCATTCGGTCTGGCGGCTTCCATTATTCAGCCACAATGGTTCTCTCCGGGGACAGGAGGAAAAGGGGACGTGCTTGTAGGCTTATAATGCAAAAATGGCCATTTCTTTTCTTTTCTTTTTTTGCTCAATTGGAAGACATTTCGTTGAGCCAGACCCCTTCCGTGCACGGCGAGGTCGCCGAACAACGACGCTTCTTTTTTCCACCTTCTTTTTTTCTTGCGCAAGGATTTCGTATCCTATGACTTGTTTTGTGCAAAAAGTATTTTCCCCCTTCTCTTTTTTTTTGTTGCAATATTTGAATTCCCTGCATATGTTAGGCAATGCGACTGCACTTCCCATGGCTCCGTCCCTGGTAAGCGGTCGAACAAGCGTGCTTTCTCACGGGAAGCAGCTCTAGTGCGGGGGAAAGTGGCTAACCGAAAAAAATGGGCCTTTTCGACGTCAACGTCACGTGACACAGTGTCATAGCGCACATGCGGAATCTCTGCTGACTCGTCTCCAGTCGAACGCATTGCAAAGACTTCCGAACAAATGTTTACATTGGTCTTTGGCATTTACGAAAAATTTTCGCGCCAAATGTTTTTTTTTTTTTTTTATCCAAGCCAGGTGAATTAATCGATGAACTAGAAGCAAAAAAAAAAAAAACGTTCCCATCCTTTTCTAAAAAAAAAGGTGAGAGAAACGCAAAAAGCTTGTTGACATCCAAACTGCGTGAAAGCGTGCCAAGACCTCCGCTGAAAGGGTGTCCAATTCATCGTAAAACCACCAAAGACCAAACTCTCAAACGATGAACAAAACCATGAGACAGTTTTTCACGTTCTACGTAAACACATCTACGAACGATCTGAATGTATACCGATACCTTGTTTCTGAGATGAGCGTGTACTACTGTATTTCTTCTTCGTCATCGATGCGCGTATTGTCTTATCTAGAACTGTTCTTTTTCCTCGATTTTCAAGTAAGCGTTTGACACAATGGAAGCTCGGCTTCACGCTCGCAACGCGTGTCCGGAGGTCGTATCAACGCTTTTCGTTCGACAAACCGGGACAGAACGCAATCGGTCCCGCGAAGAAAGCTTTCGCTTCAAAAAACTGGATCGCAACCTCTCCAGAAGGCCCGTCTTCTGGATGAAAGCTATAGGAGCGGCTCCAGGACGCCCTGTCCGAGTCCGGTGCCGAGAGTCGGTAAGGGCGACATCAAAATGGTGCGGTGGGGACATTCCTCAGAGCTAAGAAAGAAGATTCACCTGCACCGCCACTTTGTTTGGTTCAACGGCTTTGTTGTCCACATACGCACACGCCAAAGACGCAGTCGGTGTATCACGCAGTCGGTGATCTTACTTTGATGACGTGCTTATGACGGAAGTCGAAGCACCCAACGGTTTATGGTTTTTGGTGCGCTTCCCCGGGTAGTCACTTTTCCTGAAACAGGTTGAAGCGGCTCACTCTTGTCTGCCTGCCACGCATTCTCGATGCCCGCCCACGAGTATTTTTAAAGGGAAAGACAACCGATTTGTGTCGACTGTGTTTCCCTTATCCCAAATGAAAAGGCATCACTTAAACACCTTAACCCGAAACGGCTTTGCAGAACTTCTGAAATCAAAACTTTTTGATCTACCAGCCATGCGTGTCCCCCCCCAAAAAGAATTCTGGCAACCACGAAAGCGAGCCGTGCGATAACACTTTTAACTGCATGCGAGATTAAGAGAGGTATTTAGTAGAGGGGACATTTATTTAGAAGAGGGGACAAGTTTTTCAAAACTTGCCCCCGGCTAAAACAGCAATAATGTGACACCTCTCACATTCCTTCATGCGGTTATTGAATCATGCGCCGACATCGACGGAGTTGTTTGAACACGTAACGCAGTGTGACGTTTAGACGTACCCGGCGGCACTTTTCAGACTTCAGAAATTTTCGGGCAAAATTAAAATTATTTCTGCCAGCTTATTTAGAAATTTATTGTGGTTGCCTCAGTATGTAAAACGCTGGCTTTCGTATGAGCTACACGACATGCACTCCACAAAAATCGGTTGTCTGTCCCTCTAACGTTGTCCGTCTAAAGCCACACGAATTTCCACAATCCGGTTTTCCTTAGAAAGCACCGAAACGGCGCTTATTCCGCCGGAAGATAGGTGACGCGGCGGTTCTAATTACACTACGAGAACAAAGGCGGTTGGGGATGATCGGCTGGCGGTAGAAGAAAAGAACGCAGACGATAAAGTCTGCAGCGGTTCCCCATCGAGCCTTCCCCATAAACTCAAAACTTGAAGTATTTCGTAAATAATATAATACTGTAGGCCATGTAAGAACATATACAATGAGAGGGAGAAAAATATTAGAAAGGTGTTGGGAAAAGAAAGTTAGGGGTTACATTAGAGCAAGTTCCAACGAGAAAGCGAGGGTAGGGTCGAAACAGCTAAATGTAACAACCCAGTCTGGTGCGCTCTATGTACGAAATTAATTTAAGAGATTGCCGCCACTCGGGCGCATACGTAGTCACGCTAACCAGCACTTTACATAGAAGCAGTGGTTAAGGGGAACCCTTCACAGCCATTCCCGGGAAAAAAAACTAGAATTTAGTCGCGCCACTGATTCCTTCCCACGGGCACGCCCGCAGGAAATGCGTCGCGCGCTACTAAGCGTGAATGCGCTGCGCTATAAAACTGCTGCGTGCAATACGGCTTCCCCTGAGAGCAGCGCAGGGAAACACCACCGGTTCAGACACGGCGCTTAGTGAAAACAGTCTTTCCGGCTGTGCAGAAGAATAACTGCGCTTGCGTATGCTCAGAGTTTGACGCCGCATTACCGCAATAAACGGGCTGTTTCTAAATTTACGTTTGCTTCAGCAGATTGTAAAGAAATGGGGCTGGAAGTTTACGTTTACGGTACACAATTTCGGAATGACGCCGAAAGTTAAGTGCGTGCCACTTTAATGACGCGGTTGCAATAAATAAACTAATTTATAGAATTTTGAAAGATGAAGCAAGCGATATACCTTAAGTAAATGTGAAATAACTTTCTATCTTGCTTTGAGGAAATGTTGGTAGTTTGACGTGATTCTGTTCCTTTCCTGAGCTGTGGGAGACACTGTCGACCAGCTGTCAACCGGAGGACCACTCTCTTGGTGACACGGGCCAAGACGGCGAGGGCAACGCATGGATTCCCGGACTAGGGTTCCACTCTCACATTTGAGCTCATTAAATTTTTTTTCTCTCTCTCTCTTGTTGCATTTTGCGTCGGGAGGATTAGCGCAGAGTACATGGGCGAGTACAGCGGTTACTAATTCAATTTTTGCTAAGCTTGTCTAACCGCCATGGTGTAGCAATCATGTGTAGGTAAGTCCGATCAAGCCTTACACTTGAGAAAGTACAAATGTTATAACTTAATATGGTGTACGTTATGTATTTTTTCGCTTGAATGGCTGATATACTTGACAGCACGCGTCCTTAGAAGGCAGTACGACAAATTGCACGTGCATCATAGTCGTTTAGGACAGACTTCAATTCGACATCTCTGCTAAACGCCGTACATATCGCACGTATCCTAGACCCCCAGCCCCAGCAGTCGCTTATTAAACAAACACGCAGTGCTTCATTCTTCGTGTAATTGCTTCTACAACTTTAGCGTTAATGCATCAGGAAAAAAATCGAAATAAATTATCCGGACATTCCTAGGAGATGGAAGGTCTCATAAAATGTTACGCTAAATCGCGTGCACATAAATGTAGAAACAAACAGACACAGAGTAAACTCAAGAATTCTTGCTTCGGATATTTGATTGATTGTAGGGTTTAACGCGCCGGCGCAACGCAGGCGATGAGGCGCACCGTAGTGGAGGGCTCCGGATTAATTTTGACCACCTGGGGTTCTTTAACGTGCGCCGAAATCTCGTACACACGGGCGTTTTTGCTTTTCGCCTCCATCAGAAAGCGGCCGCCGCGGCCGGGAATCGAACCCGCGTCCTCTCGCTTCGGATATCATACTAGACGTTGCATGCGCATGCATATCGTGTCTCTACCATTCATCACTCTGCGAGCCTGTCGTCTTCATCTAGCCGTATATCTCCCTTCATCACGGCGATGATGATTACGATCAGTCTTTGTTATGCTTTTTTTCTTACTGTTTGCCTTTATTGTGGCCCGAGTGGCGGGCTCTGCAACGGCTTTCAAGCCAGAAATTCCTGGCTGGCCCAAGCTAGTGGCTACTTTTCACTCTCTGCCTTTCTCGGCGGACATGAATGATACATTACCGCAACGTGAGCCGCCTTCCCTTTCAGCGCCGCCTATGTGCGCAGTTCTCCTCTTCCTCCCTTCGTCTGGGATGCGGACGAGTTTGCCGAGACGTGCCGAGACTCTTAGAGCAAACGCTGGGGCGACGCGCATCTCCGGTTGCCGCGGGATTAGGCATCGACTTAATGGGCTGAGACAACCTTTCTCATTTTTACGTCCCGCCCGGGCTATATTCTTCGGTATTTCACGTTCGTCGACGACTGAGTAACAGGCATAGTTCGTTTTAGGGGTGAAGCACCTTAGACCTCGCTCTGTCCGGGGATTGGCGTCCGTGTACACTGTGTTGCGCATGCGTGAGGATCATTGGATTGAATTGGATTGAAATGGATTGGATTGGATTAAATTGAATTGTATTGGATTGCACTGCATTGGAATTGCATATACTCTACACACGCGTTGTCACTCATTTACATGCGCAAGTGGGCAATGCCACGGGTGATTTACGGTAAGAAGGATCCCCAGTGTTTCGCCCACTCGTCATGATTCACTTCGTGGAGATGCGTGATATTTTTTTTTTTCGCGTTTATGTATCCTTGTTAGGGCGAAAGCATTAGTTAACCATGTTGGCTGAAATCCGGCGTCCGTGGCACACAAAATGGCCGACACGTGCTACGTAAAATGGGCGACTGCTGTAAGGATAACATAACGCGTAAATGAATGGTGGTAACGACGCCACATTTCCCAGATGAGGTGCCGTAAACAAAGTAACTAATTGAGTTGAAAAGAAAAAATAGGAAAACTTTGCGCGGAATGGGATTCAAACCAGGGTCCTCTGGAATGCCTAACGAGAACGGAGCAGGTGCACAGCACAGCTCGGGAATTCTAGTTGACTAAAGGGAAACCCAGCCAACGGGTTGGGATCTTCGGGGTAAGAACGTGTGTTGCAGACATGTTCTCACTACTGCAGGAGAATTTTGAGCATGTTAATTCTACAAATAGTAATTAGTTGATCAGCACAGCACGTTCCCGCTAATAGCGTCTGTGTCCACCCCACCCCCCTTTTTCTTCCAAGCATATGGGCCTGGAGTAGATTCTACCAAACAGTTGTCTTTGGTAGCTGTGCATTACTTTTGCGTTTGCGGGGAATTTCCAGGATAATTATACGCGCTTCTTCGGTTACCTAAACAGTCGAGAGTTTCACTTGTCCTGTAATTCTTGCAAGCATATGTTCAACTTTCGTTCGTTTATGAGTTTTGTATCAACTACTACTTGTGGAATGTATATTCTGAGACGCCACGTTACCTTTCTCCGCTCGGCGTACGGAGCCATTTCTGTAGGACTCGGACTAACTAAACTGTGAAACAGCGCTTGACTAGCCGAAACTCGGGCTAACATCGGACTTTCCACCTCTAGAGTGGTATTTCTTAGTTGTCACCTCATGACGCACACGTACCGTAGAAGGCTCCGTGTGGAGTGATTTATGGGATCAAAACGCGCGGTGGGTAGCGAGCTCATCGGGAGCCCACACACTCCGTATTCATATATATCTTGCCTCCTCCGGTGCAGACGATATAGGCGGCCATCGATTAGGCTGGAATCCCACCGACGACCCCTCACTTGCGAAATGGCCGTCGGTAGGGTCTCTAAGCAGCTTTGGTACGGATCGGCCTGAACCGAGGGGGTATGAGGGTCCATATATCACGCGCACTTCGCACCACCCTGACTCTGGGGGCTTTCCTGGGATGCAGCTAAGGCGATGCGATCACCGGTCAAGAAGCCCGGGGGTCATCCTGTGATACCTGGATCAGTCGACAAATATTCTCGATTCGAGTGCGACATGTCCGGCCACGGAAGGAGCGAGCGATTGTCTCGTTAGTGACATAGGGGCATATTCTGGTACGGACCTTTTTCTGGTACGGTTGATTTTATTGATTGATTGATTGATTGATTGATTGATTGATTGATTGATTGATTGATTGATTGATTGATTGATTGATTGATTGATTGATTGATTGATTGATTGATTGATTGATTGATTGATTGATTGATTGATTGATTGTAGGGTTTAACGCGCCGACGCAACGCTGGCAATGAGGCGCGCCGTATAGTGGAGGGCTCCGGATCAATTTGGACCACCCGGGGATTTTTAAAACGTGGGCCGAAATCTCGTACGCATGGGCGTTTGTGCTTTTCGCCTCGATCAGAAAAGCGGACGCCGCGCCCGGGAATCCAACCCGCGACCTCGAGCTCAGCAGCGCAACGCCTTAGCCACTGAGCCACCGCGGCGGGCTTTTCTGGTACCGAATTTCGTTCCTGAATATGCCCCAACAAAGCCAATCGTCGGCTTATTTTGAAGCGAAAGCTTTCTTAGTGGAACCGTAGGCGTCCTGTGAAAAAACTAGTGCATTTCCCCATACACCGGTTGGTCGACAAAAAAGGCCTCTGGACACACGGCGTGTGTGGGGAACCGGGCTTCCATTGTGTCAAAACGGTTCCTTGAAAATCGCGGAGAAGCAACGGTATAAGATAATACACGCACTGGTCATCGGTATCGGTATACATGTGAATCGTTCGTAGATGCGTTTACTTAGTGCGCGAAAACTGGTCGCACGGGTTCCTTCTTCGTTTGTGATTTGGGTCTTTGAAGATTTGACGATCGATTAAACGCGCTTTCAGCGAAGGTTAGAAGCACTGTTAGCTAAGTGTCCAGCTTCTCTCAACTTTCTATAGAGAGGAGTGGTAAAGCTTTTTGTTTTATTTTGTAATTGTACATTTTGTGACTGAGACTTTATTTATTATTTATTTACACAATACTGCAGGCCCAGTGAAGGTCCCAAGCTGGAGGGACATAACTACGAACGATGTACTATGAACAACAGAAGTTCAAAGAACATGAAAGCACGAAGATTAAGGACATCATTCAAACAACGCATAGGAAAGAAATTTAACACTTTAACAATACAGGTCAAAATGCAATATGGTCAATTTAGTCAATGCTATTTAAGAATGATGCAGGTAATTGATTCCCTTCGGTTACAGTGCGCGGGAGAAAGGAGAATTTGAAAATGTTAGTTCTAGCATTGAAGGGCGTTATGGAGTTTGCGTGCCGGTGTCGTGTTCTGCCTTCGTGATGTTGCGCCCGCTGTATCGAAAAAAATATTGGGAGCCCACGTAGCAATGTTCGAGGAATCTCTTCTTGAATTTAAACGTTACTGAGTCCTTCAGCAACGTATTCCGAAAAATAAAGGTTACTTAACTGAGACAAAACTGTCCCCACAAGTTCTGTAAAATGCAGTGTGCTGACGGGAGAGACAATGCAAGTATAAGCGAAATCAAATTTGGTGTTCAACGCGCAAAGGATGATCTGAAAGGAGCTGCAACAGACGTCATCTCCCTATGGGAAGGCCACACAGACTTGGGCCTGCTCTTTGACAGAAGGCACATAATGTCGTTCATTCGTTATCGCTTTCTGAGGGGAAAACGTCGCCCCGACGCAGTTTCTACGAATCAGATAGGCTAATTATCAGCAATAAATGGTGCCTTCTACTGTGACCTCCTTGAGCGTTTTCAGGAATCGGGAATCGGATCTACTGTTCTTTGGGTGTCATAAAACAATGTTTTGTACTGTCTCATCGTTCTGCTAGCCTTTAATACTAACACACGCATGAGCTGAGACGCCGTTCTACGAACCGAACATTTGTATACCTTTTCTGTGGTGAATTCATTTCCCCCAAATGTGATATATTCTTGTATGCATGGCAGAAAGATGAGATGACGTTACCGCGGATGAATATGATCCTCAATACCACACTGTCTCATCAGCCCTGGTTGTTCTACACGACAAAGTCAAATCAGATAAACATCTATTTCTATCTATTTTACGCCGTGTTCCGCCAGACTCTCTCTTTTACGAGATTACATTATTATGGTCTAGACAAGCTTTATTTGGTTTCATTCATCCCCAGCCGGTTCAGGCAGAAAGCCCTCTTCCGGCACGCCAAATGAAATCAATGTCATCCGGTAATAGGATTTGGGATCAGACGTATCCCATTTACCCTGTTTGAACACTGCCGGGACCGAGTCTTTATAAGCGCGCGTGTTTTTCTGGCTCCCCGCCCAACACGCTCCATTCATTCCGTTATTGAATCTTGACAACGAACTCGCCTATTTTCGGGATACAGTGTATTCGCGCTGGGAGCAGCGCGCGACGCGGTGGCACGATCCCGCTATCTTATTTCCGAAAGTTTGAATTGTTGGTGCGTGCGAAACGCGGCCCTCGCGCTGAGATTGTAGGTAGGCTGCTGTATTGACGTGTTGTTTATGCCTGCGTGAGTGGTAGATAGGGCATGTCGGCAAAGTTTTAGCGTCGCTCTGCGTCAATCTGTCAAAGGGAGCGATAGCAAAGTAGAGGATGACGGAGTGGAGAGGACGCGTGAAGAGGACGTCAGCACCTTCGCAACGGTGCTGACGTTGCCAGGGCGAGGTCAAGTCGAAGCGCGGCGCGCCACCTACCTCTGCGCCGACTCGAAGGGTTTCATGACGTCCTCCACCGACTAGATCCACCAATACGCCAATGAATCTTCAATTAATTTTGTTTAGTTCTTGGACACAAAAAAATTACAGGCAGACTTGATGTCGGGCCATTGTATTTAACTGAGAAGCGTGGTTTGCTTTGGGAGAGTCACTCGTTCTTACATCCAGAGGAGAGCAGTCCTGTAATGTGTGCACAGTGCGACGAGTGTGTGTATGTCATGGCGGAATGATGATCGCGACTGGGGTGTTTATGAGGAGGGCCTTTTGAAAAATAGGACAGGTGATTAAACAAACAATCAGATAAACAATTATGTAAGCGATCAGAACAACAACAACAAAAAAATTATGTAAACAAAGATGGCGTAATTGAGGTGAAGTACGCGAACGTCAAATACGGGTTCCCCTAATGGAACGAGCCAGTAGTTTTTTGTCCTCAACTTTAAAGAGAAGACCTTATGCAACGGTTATCAAGAAGCTGTTGCGTAACCAATTTTTAGCATAACTTATTTTTGTTAGTCTTTGAGGTTTAATGTGCTCGTTTTTAACATATCGATGCTTGTTATGCTCGTTATTAAAACTGGCCTAAATGCCTAAAGGCATTCCTTATGGACCTGAAGTGTATCAGATTCTTTTACAAAGTTATGTGAGTGAGTGAGTGAGTGAGTGAGTGAGTGAGTGAGTGAGTGAGTGAGTGAGTGAGTGAGTGAGTGAGTGAGTGAGTGAGTGAGTGAGTGAGTGAGTGAGTGAGTGAGTGAGTGAGTGAGTGAGTGAGTGAGTGAGTGAGTGAGTGAGTGAGTGAGTGAGAAAAACAAGAAAAATACGGCTATTGGGTTCACTGTACTACCTTTACTCGTAAGTGTGTAATCTGACGGTACAAATAAATGTCGACAAGAACGAAAGCCAAGTAGCCGAACGCCGGCTAACCAGGATCTAAATCCTATGCAGCTAGGAGTGTACGGCAGCCTCTTTCGAGAAAAGCCGAACGAAAGCCTCGTACTGACAACAGATACATCAAACGCTTTCTTCCTTCCTTTAATTCGATTCTCTACTTTCCCGCGCTGTAGCTCTTTCTGATCCTTTCCATCGATTCGAAGCCTATGTCGGTGGAAATGGCGTTAGAACACAGCGTACCAGTAAGCATACGGGTTTTCTCCGCCGTGCTACTTCCACCACGGGAGTTGCTCTCAGAGCGGCTGCGGAGCTTGCGCCAGTACCGCGTCCACAAGGATAGCGTCGAAGAAAGCCGACCAGACAGCTCCGGCCAGCTTCGTTGCAAATTCATGGCTACCATTAGGGCCGCCGCGGCCGAACGATTTCTCCCAGTCACATCCCCGATCCCCATACCTAAGGAAGCATTCCTTATATCCTCTCTCTGTCTCCTTTCCGCTTTCCTCCACTTCGGGTGCGCACCCCGGATTGTTTTGGCGTGCCGAAGCCATTCGTCAGAATGTAACTGGTTTTATGTGCACAGCGAGCGGCATCCTAGACGGGATTTCTCGTGGCAGTTCCATATGTTTTGTTTGGAAGCTCCAACTTGTATGGCGTGACATCGCGAGGACGGCACGCTCATGCGAGGTTTATACCCATGCCGCGTTGGATGGTAGCGCATCGTAAACGGTGCTTCGAGACACGAACGAACGAATAGAGAACACACGATGGCGCTTATTCGCAACAGATTTTTGAACTTGGCCAACACAAATGCATATATACATGCTCTCACACCAAACACGTGTCTAGAGCGCACGTGTTTGATGTGCTTTGGTGGGCCTAGTGACGGAAGATAGTGAGAACGCCTTGGGTTTAATGGGTGGGTACCCTCTGAGCTCGGTCGAGCTAGAAACAACGTTTCGGCGCTGACCATTAACGTGCCCTGTTTACAGCGAAGCTGTGTGCGTCTCAAATGGCACGATGTTTCCTGTTGCACGTCACGCTAACATAGAAACTTCGTCGGCACCCCAAACTAAACCGTCAGTTCCTCCATGGGAAGCTGCCTTCATGACCATGCTAGATTAAAGAAAAGTTTATTCTTCCCTCCGTCTAGGCTTCCGGCTTGTCATTTCCCAATAAGAGGCTTTATATTACCGGCGGAACTCCCTGCTCCTGCCTGGATTGTCACATTCTCTCAGTGTTTCGTGCACAATCTACATCGTTACTATACTCGGGAACAAGTTAAGAACGGCAATAGCTCATCTCATGTGCGGTATCACTCCGCCTAAGCGACGGACACGGATTTAAACAGGCGCGCACGTTTTGAACAGACATTGCAATAAATGCGTGGTATCGTCTGCCTTTTCTCACGTAGTTTGTTTGTCGCAACTGCAGTAGTTGATAAGCATATTAAGTCTACAAAAAATCACGGAAATGGCTCGTGTGATGTTATAAATATTCCCAGTAACGCACTACTTGCGCAGCGCGGAGTAACATCCGGCTGCGGTGATAAGGCGCAGCGGCAACTTCCGTTGCCGTTCTTAAGTTGTACCCGAGTAAACCTTCACGGCACCGCTGTTGACGTTGCCGCTGCCGATCCCTCTGTCGCTCCTTGTGGCAACAATCCTCTTCAGGATGCATTCTTTGGCAACATGCGTATAATTGAGACTAGCGTATTCATTTGCACATGTAAAGTTTCATCCAATGATACAATGGAAGCCGCCGAAGACCAATTACGCGCCAGCGCGTCTGCTGTAATTCATTTGCATACGCACACTATAAAATGCGCCGCCGAGAAAGGCGGTCCGCTTGTGTGTTGCGATCACAAAGCCGCCGTCGCCTCATTTTGCACGAAGTTGCGGGTACTGGTTGGCGACGGTAGATTTCAAAGCGCCACGTTGGAACCATCGTCAGGTCGGTACGTAATGGTTAATGGTTGACGGCGTAATGGTTCAGGCCCTCACATTTGGTAATGCAATATTCTGCTAAAAATCAGGCGTCCTTTCACGCCTAGATGCAAACCATGGAACGGTACGCTGCTTGGCTCTAAAGGCGTGCTTAAGAACCAACAAGAGCAGTATAGCGAAAGAACGCCTGGCCGTCGCTTGAATTTCGAGAGGTGCAGAGTAAATTATTAAGGAACGGCTAAGAACAATGGATCCCCGGAAGTGGACAGTTTAAGCGTTTACGTGCCTCTTAATGAAGCGTTTCGACACGCTGCGCGTGCCAAAGATTATACGGCTACAACGAAGAAGCAAAGTCCATCAAGATAAAGAAAGAAGAAGCAAAGCAGAGAGAACCGAATAAATGGAGGGAAAAAATGCAATCAAAGACGCTGCAAAATATGTACAGGGCAGAGAAATTTCACATCAGAAAAGAATATAAGTCTAAGCGCAGTGCTTTGTTTTTGAGGTTAGAGCAGTGTGCTTCAAAACTTAGAGCTTTGTGGGCAAGTATACGCAGAAAGATGGGAAGTGCGTGGTCTGCGGAACGGAAACAAAAATGATTCGGCACAATTTGTTGGAAGTTGTTTTTATCCGTTCCGATCGAGATGAAGAAAATATACGCCTTTATAAAGCCATCTGGTATAAAGGTGATACGGAGAAAGGGGCCTACAAGTCTGTAAAGGTGGAAAAAGAACGTTGAAATACTGGGGGAGTAAAAGCATTTGAAGGGGAATATAGCAAAGGACTGCTACCACCTGTTACCGCGAAAATTGTCCACTGTGTGAAATCCGCGTTCGCTTACCCACCGTAACAACATTTTCCGAAAATTTCTCGGTTGTGTCATATTGAGGGCGCCTCCATTGGGATTTTCAATAAACGCGAGACCTTCGGTGATTGGTTCAAGGTCTCTTTCGCTACAAAGCGGCGAGTCGCTCTCACAGTGCGAAACCACTGATGATACAAAACCTCGCTCCGTTCGAATTGCGCCTTAGGGATTAAATCTTTATCACCAGAGCCGGGACCCTGGCGGGCAGAGCCTAGGCTAGCCCTGACGCGGGAGCTCTAGAAAAGAAAGCGATGCCATAGGAAAGCAAATAAACGAAGATATAAATAGCGAGGACGAGAACGCGCTAGGCGCTGGGTGGGGAGCGCGGGGGACCGGGCGCTCTCCTTTTCTTCGTGTCGCGTCAAGGTCAAGCGATCGCTGAAAAATCGACGTCACAGTCGAGAAGCCATTCTTCACCTCCTGTCTTGAACGCTCCCTCAATTATCGAGCCTTCCATTTATTTCTTGCTTTTGCTTGTGCGTGCCCATCTTTGTATATGTGGGTGTGCGTGCATCTGCTTGTATACGACTGCTCGAGTGCGCATGGAGTATGTGCGCGCGTGCGGGTGTGAATTGATCTCTAGAGAGAGACCGACCGCATAGCGAGGGTTGATGATAAAAGATCGGTGGGCCCTTTCGTCCTTCTCAGCAGCGTAAGGCTCTGTGTCGTTAGGTTTTCGGGCGTTGGTGCCACGGATCACATATCCCCGTCCTTGTGAGGGTCGGCAAATTTTATGTGCGAAGCCCCTTAGGCGCTGAGGCTGTTGGCGTCTCCTGTCGTCGTCGTAATCGTCATCTCACGTTGTCACGGTACTAAAACACCGCGGCACTCGTTTACGCCTCGCGCTCGCGCGCTTCGTAACGCGTACTAGAAAGACACCGGGACACTCGTTTACGCCTCGCGATATAACGCTTCGCGCTTAAAAGACAAGAGGCTTTTACAGCAAAGCTCTATACCTGTATCCCCCAACGGTTTATTCTCCATTGGAAAAAACGCCAATGCGCCAAGGATACACTTATACACTGCATGCTTCGCCCCTCACCACGTTTCACGTTAGTGGAGATGGCCTGGGATTTTTTCCCCGCTCGTCACCGCAACGAGAAGTGGCAGGAGGAGTGGGGCCCCACGTAACACGGAGCGGCATCTTCACGACGTTGACAAAATATAGGGCACGTGCAGTCATGGACAAATGGAATGCGAAGACGAAAGTACGAACCAGAACACACCAAATTGAAAAATACTGTTCGCGGTGGTTCAATGGTGGCACGCTATTAGTATATTTGGAAAGCCCCATTTTCCAACCTTGATACTGTAATATAAGCCACGCATCAATTTGATGTGCATGGAAAGATTGAGCGCTATTTGCGTGTTCCGGTTGATATTTTTGTTCTGGCGTTTCATTTGTCGATGACTGTGCGTGCAGGGCAATGCTAGGTTCGAGTAACTCCTTCCAAAAGAACCACCACGCATGCGCTAACCGCAAAATGTCATCCTTCCCTCTCCCTCCATTTTCCTGAGCATCATGTCATGGGCTTTGATGGTTGGCTAACAAAACTGCCTGCATCGCGCTTTTTGGTATGATTTCATCAAATGTAAGCTTTTAGAATCTCTCTTGTCCTATGTATGTTTCTTCTACCACAGGCGTATTGTTTTCGTGGTTAGTCTACAGAGAAAACTGCTCTTTGAAAATTTAAGCAATACTCGTAACTTTACTTAAGCTCTCTGATAAGCAGTCTAGTCCTGCTTCCAGCATTAAACAAATCGAACACAGAAGAAAAATTCAAAGCTGCAGGAAGGGAGCTTAGACGTTTAATCTCCGAATCGAACGTGGCGAACCGAAGCAAGGGCCCAAAAATGCAGTGCGGGTGAGATAAAGATAGAAGACTTGTTTCTGAGACAATAGTCGTGGCAGCAGCTTGTTTTAATCTCCTGCATATAGTGAATGTCGATGCGAGTGATGGCGGACGTATAAAAACATCTGGGAGGGGATGGGGAGAGGCCGTCATACAAAACCTTGATCCGTTGTTCAAGGGGAGAGAGATAGAGAGATGAAGATAACTGGAGACATGGGGATGACTGGAGGATGGCGAACCAGAACGGAGCAGAGATTGATGGCTAACCCTTTTGCCCGGAAGGAAGACCTCTGTTTTCTTTTTTTATCCACACAAGACGGGTGACTGAGCCCCTCTACCGCGTTGCTTCTTTCTTTCATGCTTGAATCGAGAGTGGGGAGGACATTGGACATCTTAAGGGAGGAGCGAAGGTCCCACCCGTTGCGTCCCCGCGTCCGGCAGACGGGACCTGACGCTGGCCTCAGAACGCCAGCGTTCCGGCGCTGAAGGGAAATGGGAAGAAAAAA
The DNA here is from genome assembly GCF_048455015.1 of Haemaphysalis longicornis. Taxonomy (NCBI): domain Eukaryota; kingdom Metazoa; phylum Arthropoda; class Arachnida; order Ixodida; family Ixodidae; genus Haemaphysalis; species Haemaphysalis longicornis. The sequence goes on from NW_027526460.1 coordinate 39,281,740, forward strand.
GGCAGAGCGAGAGAAAGAGGGCTGCAGGCGGAGGTAAGCCTGGAAAACAGACGCAATCCCCTCTCTGTTCCACCCGGGAAAATCTGAAATTAAATCAGCCCGGGCAGGAAAAGAAACGACATCAATGACCGTACACCGCTGCTCCCCTCCTAAGGCCGCCGTGGGAGCCGCGCTTGTTATACCGCCCTCCTGAATCCAGCCTTGCCTGATTGTTTACCGTTTTTCGTCGTGGAGCCTTATTCACCCGCGCTCTTCCTGGCCCTCCCGTGTCTCCTGGCTGGGCGTCCCGCGTCGCTTCTGTGTTCTTTGTTCCGCTTTCGCTTTTCGCTTCGCCGTGGCGCTGTCGGAGACGCATCTTCGAGACACGTGCGTCCGTCATGTCCTCCTACCCCTTCGATCCCATGTGGTGCCCGTTCCTCCTTTGCGCATCTTACTTCGTTTTCTGAAGTTTCAGTTCTTTTCGTACAAAACGCCCGCTTATCTCTGGTGGCAACGTGAACAGGGCTCTTTCACCGGCTTTCACTTTTTATCCCCTGTGCTTTCTTTTTCCTGCTCTCTTTTACAAGTATGGGAGTGTTCGTTCGTTCGTCCATCCTGAGTACCGCAATTCGTCGGCTCCGAGCGAAGCTGTCTAGCTGCAGAACACCAGATCCTAGCTTCTTTCAACCCACACTCCATTGTTCGGGTCATTCTGTCCAGTGCCCCTTTCTGCGCTCTCATTCAGGATCGTTTCATTATACTCTGCTTTGGCGGGATATCTCTGCGAATCAGGCGTTTGCATAGATCTGGGTTTCAATGCGAAAACATTAAAGAAAAAAAAAAAACGCCTTTCCAGAAACAGGGCCCGTAAATTGTCAACGGCTGCGACGCGTTCCATAGTGCGCTCCTCAAAAATAAACCACAAAAAAGAGAGCGCAACTCGTGGCTTTATAAACCACGTGCCCATGAAATAAGACGCAAAGAAAAGGCGCGCGCGTCTGTTGCTCGGCGACGACAGCGCATGCGCTCACCAGTGCGCGCCGAGCTTCGCACCTCGGCCGCTTCCCCCTCGCCCAGCACCGCAGCAGTCGCCAGCAGGCCAGGGCACAACGAATAAATCGTCACTCAACGTGTCCCTACGAAAATCACCGAACTCAGAAATTTCAGTAAAAGCAAAGTAAGCCGTGGGGTTAAAATGGTTCAGGTTTGTACCAATGCATCGTGCACACGTAAGAGCAAGCTTTAATCGCAGCCAAACACGCAGGAACACTCAATAAGACACAAATCATTCGTATTTACTGCACCGTATACGAAGCCTATGTGTGCTGTTGTGTTTTCTCTTTTTTTTCTTTTTTGTTTGTATACACTGCCACGGGCGCTCTTTCCCTATTGTAATTAATTTTTTAATCAATTCTTCACCCGCCATGGGATTGTGTTTTTCCGTCCGTTTTTCTTCCGTTCTCACTGGGGATGCGAAGCCTGTCGACTGCAGCTCAGGTTTGCTTCTTCATGTTCTAAGTTGAGCTCCCTGTTTATACTATCCTGTGCCTTGAACGGAATGGGAGACCGGTTCGCGCCGGGCGAGTCGGATATTCCCGGGGGGCGTTCGGTTATACTCGAGCACTACCATGCTGTACTTATAGTTCATTTCACAAGCAGCAGTACCGAAAAGGCGCACGGGCGCAATTCCACCTGCGCCCCGGGGGAGCAGAAATGACCCTCCGAGACACGATTGCTCTGCCGGTCTCCGTTGGATATTAAGGAGATATATGCGCACGCGTTGTGCGGATTGGTTGAAAGCTGTGTAGCATCCGCTGTTCGTCACGCAGCTTCTGAAATGAGTTTTAGTTACTGTGCGACGCTGCAGGTTCGTGTTATTGTCTGTGCAGGCTGTGTAGATTCCAAGGCAATATTTCATACACCCATAAGTTGCTTGCACACTCGTTCATTTTGCCTAATCGGTAACACCGGCCACTTCAGGACTGTCAACGTATGTTCGTACGCAATAGACTCTTACCCGACCTCTTGCCGGACTTCTTCGTTCGCCTCCCCTCTTATAATACTAATATCTAACCCAGTGTCGTACCGTTGACGACAAATAAACAGCAGCTATTACTTTCAAATAATCAACGAGAGCATTGATACGGATAGGGGACCTAAACTTACTACGATTATATAAACAACAGACAACCACCCACTAGGGTTATTTTTCCTTTGTAGGCTATCTCTGTATTATTTTCGCATTTCTACATGAAATCAGGGACAACGGACGTTGGTAGAGGCAGAGGTTCCCGAATTTAAAAGGATGTCTGCGGGCAGGACCGGCGGCTATCGGTTTTAGTTGCGCACCTTGGTGTCAAGTTTCTTCCGAAATTTTTTCCGATTTTCTTCCTGCCGAAACGATAGCCAGGAAATGTCACTGCAGCGTCGCGCGTGTTTCTCTCCGGTTCTGTCGGTGTGTGTGCGTGCGTTCGCGTGTATACACGAGGGCACGAGTGCATTCCTTTCGCTTGTAGATACCCTTTCTGTGTTCGTTTCGCGTTCGTATACCAATTACGGCAGCCCTCAGACTTTCTAAAAGTCACAGTAATCAGACAAGGCTAAAACGAGCGCTTGGCGCTCACTTCCGGTTCCGCCGAAACACCCTCGGTTGCCGCGTGGCAAGCTTTCACGCTTTCACTGGACAGAAAGATCTGTTCAGAATCACTTTCAGCCCATGTAAACAGGCGGCGGAACTGAGCCACATCTCGCAACCAGACGATGATTCATGGATCCGCTTTTGTTTGCTCAGGGCCCCGAAAGGAAACCTCGAGCTCCTCCTCCTCCCCGAGCCGCTGCGTTCCCTTCATTTCACGCATCGATGAGCCCCGGAGGATTCCCAGCTCCGCGGCGCCCTTCAAAGGCTCGTAGCTGGCAAACCGGAGCGCTTGGTTAACCGCCGACGCGGAGCACCGTGCAATGTCTTTGAGCGCGTATATACTCTGCTCAGGGCAATACACGCCATGTGATGTATCGCGTACATGCACGGCCCCCCAGTCCGCTACGCCAGGCGAAGTTGGAGGCACGTGAGCGGAGTCTGCAGCGCCGTTCCTGTGAGCGGGATGATAGCTGCTGTAAATCTTCGCCCGGCTCCCTACGTGGTTAGCGTTAGCCGGTGGCAGAAGCGTGTCGCTTCTGAAGGCAGTCTCCTGCTTACCGGAGCACTTTCCCGGTTCTGGCGAGGGCTTGTGTCTTTTTCATGCAGACAGCGTCGAAGGTGTCTGGTTTTCTTTTTTTTTTTTTTTTTTTTTCTCGCAGCTTCATGGCGCAAGTTCTAGGTTTCGCGGGCGGAAGGGAAAGACATTTTCATTAATGTTTGGACAGTTTGAAAATTTCGAAGCTTTGTCCGCCTTTGCTTTAGGTTGATTTCACTCTATACATACATCTTGTTTATTTTCACTAGCACGGTAGCTTAATTAGAAGTGAGTCTTCATAGTTTCACATTCACAATTCCCTATTTGTTCAGTCCTTTCTACGCATCCTTTCTACGTTGTCACGGCGCTGTCTTAATTTTCTCCGAAGACTGTATTTCATTTTGTTTGTAACATTTCCTGAGTGCTGATGGAAGTCACCGGGTTTAAAGAGTACTGGTGGGCTCATTTTCAACCTGAAAACCTAACATGTTTATTTGGTCCGCCCTGTGAAGGGAACCTTGGCAGCACTTTGTATACATAAAGGCAGCTTTCCGTGAGTTATGATATAGCGATTTAGCTTATATGAAAACAAATGCTGTTTCGTTCTGCCTCTGCGACGGACAGATATACATCCTTCTACCATGTTACGCTGAAACATGTGCGTCACTATATTTACGATTCTATCACGTGCGCCTATCTTTTCCTCCCTGAAAACTGCTCTCGTTGCCGCTAGACTTGTGTTCGTGCCGGGTGACGGAGGCGGAGCAAAGCGAAAGAGGTTCGTGTCGGCAGAAGTTGTCTTTGCCTGCCAGTTTCTGAGTGACTGCGTTTGTCGTCGTCTGAGCCGGCGCCTCCGCCACCAAGGGAGTGCTGCGCCCCGAGCCTCTCGAGCCAGAAGCACCCGATGGAGCTCCGGTGTTTGGGTACGTCGGGGGTGCGCGTGACGATGGGGAAGAACGAGACGAGAAGTAAAGTCGGCGAGCAATCATGAGCCAATTCGCTCTGTGAATGAGGATGACCGGCGCAGCTGAGGTGACACAAAATTTTGAAAGAAGGTACGAACATTGATGGAAGTCGTGCTGCGACTAGCTGCTCTCCGATGTCATTCAACGTCGGTACGTGGTCGGTACGTGGTCGGGAATTGGCGGGCTAGGCGCATCCCTTTGTGGTGGATAATCACGCCACGGAATCTTTAATTACATAATCTTTACACATACCATACAGTTGGAAATTTTCGGCGTCCCCGGAGCCCTGTAGTTATATTATACGCGGCCTCTCCATTTCGAAGACACAAAAGAAGTGGAATTCAAATGGAGAACGGCATTTTCCTGGTCTCATGTCGCCTGTATAGCAAGCACCGAAACAAACAATGAAACAAGCAAGCAAGAATGCCAGGAAACAAACAAACAAACGTAAACACCCACACGAACGCCTCCGGCTATGGAAAGCTTCACGCATCTAATGCTGTATTCGGGTGGTCGCTCTGATACTCCGACTCGGAGTACGACGATGCGCCGCTTCCCCCAATCCGAGCAAGAGTCGCCGCTCCCCAACCGAACGCGTACCCGATCTTGGAGTAGCGCGCGACCGTGGCGCCGCGGCGCGGCCAAAACGGCAACTGCAAACAGCCAGGCCGGCCAAGGTGTCTCAACAAATGGCGGCCTCCGTATCGGACGCGTTAGCTCCAAGCCAAAGTTCCTCGACATCAGCCGAGCGCCTTTTATTCGCAATGATTGAAGGTAAGAATAGGTGTGCACAACCTTGCGAACGTATTCCTGCACTTTGAACACTGGAAGTGGTTCAGCGAACTTCGCAGCGTAAGCGTGCGAGTCGTCGTCGTCGACTGAGCTGCTGTCCTCCTCGGCGTCGATTTCGAGCTGCAGAAGTAGCGGAGACGGCTCCCCCTACACTCAACAGGCGTCTCCGTTTCGACATGATGCGGAGAATAGCACGAGAAGCAAAATCGTCGAAACACTCCCACAACTAACCGCTGTCGAGGCTTCAGCACAGAAAGGGAGGATTCAGCGAACGCCACCGGCTGGGCAGGCGAGCCGCGGCGGCCGGGGTCACGTGACCCAATCGCCTCCGGATTTCGGCGGCACTCCAACTTCGGAGTCAGAGCAGTCGGAGGTGCTCGGAGTGGAGTACGACGCTCTGAGACGACCAACCGAACATACGTCGAGCGCTCGATTTCGACCACCCGAACACGGAGTCGCTTTTCGGAGTGCTCTAGAGCGCTCTAAAACGACCACCCGAATACAGCATAAGACATGTGGTAAGAGTACTCGGCTTTGCCGCAAGGTGTTTTTTTGAGAACACAGAACAAGAATGCACGGAGCCCAAGCCATACCCGCTGCGATGGCTCAGTGGCTAAGGCGCTGTGCTGCTAAGCCCAGGGAGTCGGACACGGGTTCGGTTCCCGGCGACGGCGACCGCTTCTCTGATGGAGGTGAAAAGCGATAACGACAGCGTGTTCGAGATTTCGGCGCACCCTAAAGATCCCCAGGTGGTCAAAATTAATCCGGAGCCCTCCACTACGGCGCGCCTCATTGCCTGTGTAGCCTCAACTCGTTAAACCTAAAATCAACATCAACCCAAGCCATGAACCCCTTCACTGTAACAAATCATTAATAACACACCTAATCATTTTACTGTTTCTGTCAAGTTAGGAGGAGGTAATATTTATGAATGTTCGAACGCTTCTGTGCCGTTTTCATTTCGCAAAAAGCCGTCTTTGTCGTCGCATCCAGCTCGAGAGGCCTACCGAGGGACTCCTGCATGTCAGAAGCGCAACGCACACGTTCTCACGCTATCCGGTATCGTGAGCGCGTTAGTGTGTGTACTAAGGGGGCATTCCGCGTCGCGCTACTTGTGCGCTGCGTACACTCGATGGATCTAAAAACAAACAAAAAAAAAAAAACGGAATGACCCGAGCGGGAGCACTTGTGGTGGCGGGGAGAGCGCGGGATGGTTATGAAACCGGATCCGGGCTCATTTTGACGCCGCTCATCTTGGCGAAACTGTATCTCCAAACTCGCCGGAGCGGGGACAGGGATGCCATCTATACTCCCAGGGTTGCGCGACTTTGTTGGGACGTTGCGAGCTACCGTTTCCCTTTCCACTTCGGCAACCTCGCGGGGTCAATTAAAGTTGCCCAGCGGAAATTGTATGAAAGGCGGTCACCGCGCATGCAGGTCCCGCTGCCCGGGCGAGGCGCTCCGGAACAGTTCTCAGAAGAAACAAAAAAGGCCTTGGCGGCGAAAGGAGCACCCGGAAACTAGAGGAAAAAAAATGGCCGCGTATCTGCTCCTTTCGTTGCAAATGTCGTCAAAAGACGATAGTCTTTATCGGCTATTGCGAAGTAAATGCCTCCCTTCGCTTTGCCGCTCACCTCTCATGTTGTTCCTCTTGCGTCGCGCTCCTCCCAAGGTAAAGACGCCAAAGGTTTGCTTAAATCATTTTAAATTTCCCGCGTTCCACTGCTCCAAACCGGGTGTCTCGATGCGAACGCTGCTGTACGGCGGAGACGCGCGTTAATCGAGGCGCCCTACTTCAACGTTTATAGAACCGCGTTTCCCTACTCCACGTGCGTTGCAAGCAGAACGTGGAACCTATCTAGTGGAACCTTGCGTAACTGTTGCCGGTTGATTTCTTAAAAGGGCGCAAGAAGCTATAGTGGCGCGGGCGACAGTAGGCGACGGCGAAGTGAATTCTTTTTCTACAGTTGATGAAGTATTTAATTTCGCAAAAGCAAGCATGTTTGATTTTTTTATAAAGGAACACTGCAAATATCACTTCTGTATTGATTTGCTGTCTCATATTTGCGTAATGTCTTGTTCTTCTTCAACAATGTTGACAAGTATGAACCTTACACCGGACATAGGCGGGTAGATTTAGCTGTGACTATATAAGACTAATGGGCAGGCATTGTTTTACTTTGGCCGGGTGGCTGAATCGAGTCACAGACAGACAGACGGACAGACATACAGACAGACCAAAATTTCTGGGTTTAAGGAGCCCAAGAAAGACTATCGTCTTTAAAAAAAGACGCCTTCCCGGAACTGTGGACTAAAAGCAGCGATGGTCGGGTATTAGCTCGACTTTAGGAACTTAGGCCTAACGGTACGCTCTGAGGTCTTACAATATCCACCCGTTCCCACACATTGAATTCTATGAGCGCATTTTTCAATGAGCAACGTTTACGACGTTAGACCTCAAAGCGTTACGTTAGGCCTAACGTACAATGTTCAGTTTTACTACCCTTACAATATGCCAGACAACGTCATACTCTTGAACTTACAGATGATACACTGTAAATTGATCTGCACCCTTTTTTTGGCTATAGCTAAGACCCTTACACCCGATCAAAAACAAAGAAAAACACGTCCTTTGGAAGGGTGTAATTAACGATAAACCACTCTTTAAAAGGGTGTTTTCTTGGGTTTTTCTAGGGTGTTATAAAGGAGAAAACACCCGTCTAAAGGGTGTTTTCTTTTGCTAGGGTGTATGGGTGTTAGTTGTAGACAGTGACATACCCCATTTTGCAGTGTACCGGTTGATGATGCTAGACCTAAAAGCATGACGTTAGGCCCAATGCCGCGCCGTCGCATACTAGCGTCGCCCTCTCCCTCTACTACACATCAACCTAATGATGTGCCAATCAACGCAAACGTAATTTCACCTCAAGCGTCTGGTAGTGGTGGTGAAAAGCATTTATTTGGGTTCCGGTTGACAAGGTTGCACCTCGAAGTGGAATGTTAGGTCTACCGTCGAACTGTCGTGAAAACATGCCGACGCGCGTCGAACTGTATACACCGCGCTGCTCCGCAGCCAACAGTGATTTATTTGACGCCAATGGGAGTTCTCTAGAAGCCGCATTTGAAAGAATACATTGAGTAAAGTGGCCTAGGTGCCTACCGGTACCATCTGACATTGAGTAGATAAGACAAAAGAATATAAATCAAATGCCTCGACCGGTACCACGCGAAGTACAACCGACGTGTGAAATTTATCTGCCGCGTTTCCGTCACGGCTGCTTTGTCGTTCAGTGAGTCGATTAATGCTTTTGCATTAGTACGTCATTCCGTCACGGAGTTTCTAGCGCTCCGAAGGAGATTTTCATGCAAGCATATTAAACTTATCTTTACCATCTTATCTTTATCTTGCTTATCTTTACCATCGTTGTTTATGTTGTGTCTTAGGCTGAATTATATAAATCCCCATTTAAATCAATGCACACTCTATACGTTGGCACTACGGGTTTGACTTTTAGCTTGATACGAGTGTTTCAGCTTGATAGTTGGAATTTTCCAATTCACAATGTAGGCAACTAAATCAAGGGCTTATGTATAGATTCGAGGTTTATCAGACATATCTAATGATTAGATAATTAAAGACCAAATACATAACTAATGAACTAACTGTTCTTTTTAGTGGACTAATTCTTCGAATCACCTTGAAAAAATGTTCGAAGTGTAGAAACAGGAAACGGCTGCAGAGATTACGAACATTCCGTGCTCTGTTCGCCGATGAGAAAACAGGTTCACCGCGACAACCTGTTCCTTCTTCAAGGCGTTTCGGTGTTTTGTCGTAAATACTTCCTTGGCTTTCCGGCTGCTGGCGCGTGGATGCGAAATCAGCCGCTGCGTTTGGTTCTTTGTCGTTTGAACAGCTGTGCGGGGAGGTGCCGCTCACTCTCTCGACGACACGACACCCCCAGCGCTCGCAGAAGCTGAACTTTGTCGTGACGCGGAGCAGCTGCCCTTGCTCTGTCGCCAAGACGCCCCGCCGCAGCGTCGCTGATCACACGAGACCGGGTACCGTGGTGGGCGTGTTTCTGTTTGAAAGTTCTCGGCTATACAGTGTTCGTTTTGTCCTTGGGCCTTCCGACACTGCGCGTGTCATTGCCAAGAAGCTGCTTCGGCTATATAAATTCTATTTCACCAGCCACATCGTGTCTGTACAATACGGAGGAACAATCTAACCGCCCTCCCTCCCCGAATAATTTCCACTGCACGGCATAAGCCGAGAACCACGTGGAAAGAAACGATTAAACAAACAAAATAAAAGACAGTTCCAAACGAATGCCGTACAGCCACCGAAAGTAAACACTTTGGTTTTCCTAATGTAAAGTATGTTGGTACAATTTGAAGAAGAAAAAAAAAAGGACAAACATCGCTAGAAGACAGAGGCGTCGAAGGACGTCTACCGGAGCAAGGCACCGAACCGTTAGCGAGGCATCTGACCCGTCGGCCTTGAGTGTACGCGTCCCGTGTGCGTGGTAGTACTCAGCGATGCGGGGGGTCCCAGTCTGGGGACCATTCGCCGCTGCCGGCCCCTCCACGAGTACGGCTGGGTGGGGAGGAGACGCGCCACCGTGGACCGGCTTCCGCGGTGCACGGCGGACCTCCGGGAGCGCCTGACACGAAACACGGCTTTGCCTCCCAGACTGTGGGTCTTTGAGAGACAGAAAAAATACACCGTAGCCGAGTTATTCCTTTGTTTGGCTGCGAGAGAGGCCCCGCACGTGTGGAGATGTTGCTGGCTGTTTATCCGTCCGACCCCTCCCGCCGCCGTCTTACGAGGCAAAGGAGGCGACATCTGGGTGCTCAGGGGAATGGCTTTCCAGACGTGAGACCGGTTCATGATTGGGCGGCTGGACACACACGTGTTTGGTCTGGCGGCACTTTGAAAGTACGCAGCCACGTCTCGAATGATCTGGCCAGACTCACAGACTGGAGGAATTACTGCGCGTAGATAAGAGAAGAAACATCAGGGAACCAAAGGAAGCCCTAATCACTGCTTAAGATGGAACCACTTATGGCTAAACACATCTGCTGGGAGTAGTCTTAAGTTTCTTTACGATTGCGAGGTGCCCAGGAGGCGCAAATAACGAGGCATCGGGGTAATGAAATTGCGCAAAAAATTAGTGTCATTTTGGGACTTTTTCTCAAGGAAACTAAATGTAACAAACCACTTGCTCGTTCTAAGGGATTGAGCAATACATATAATTACTTGGGGAGGAATCTGGAAGCACAGTGGTTCGATGTACTCGAAGTTATTCTTCCTGAAGATGCCTTCCAACTGATTTTCGTGGGGTGGAAGATGCCGCCTCACCCTACTCCGTCAGCGAATGAGATTCAAATCTGAATCGTGACTAAATAAAGCCTTCATCGAAATTATTAGCAGCGCACGATATTCACAATTGCTGTATACATGTTGCCTTGTCTGAAGTACTGACGCGATGAGATTGGGGCGATGTTCTTACACATCAGTACCGCAGAAATATTTGCCGCAAGTAAAAATGTGCGGGAACATGCAGGCACTTACAAGAAAGGAACAGGCAGTAATCTCGCCGTACATTGCGCCAAGTGCAAGTGCACACCCAAATTCGACCAGACACGTGTGCTTCGAAGATACATACATCTGTGCGCAAGAGAGATCTTCAAGGGGCACGTCACCCACACGCAAAAGGATTCATCCGTCAGCAAGCCATCAGTAGATTTGTTACAAAAGGAGCATAATTATCTTCAGCAACGACAACTTTCTTCGCGCGTGTCTATGTATGTAAATACTAGCGGACGCCCCCCACCGGTGATGCTCTCACCATCCTGCACCATTAAGCTCCAAATAAAGATGTTTATCCTCTCTCTCTCCTTCTCACTGCGTTTTCCTTCTTCGAGGGTATATATTCCGCCACGATGAAATAAACCTTGTTGTTGCTAGTCATCGCCTTGTCTTGTCAATCTTTCTTTCGTCCCGTTTAAGCGCTGTTATTCTCTATCAAAAATGTTAGACCAGTACACACAGAGTAACGATACCGCGGTAAATAAATTAAGTAATTCAGTTATTAATGTTGTAATGACGAGTGTGGCTAGCTACTCAATGCAGTTGCGAATTAAACGTTTCACCGATGAGTCCTTTTCGCCAGGAGTTAGTATAACTCGCCCTATAAATTTACATGTTCCTTAACCGCAATGTGCTACACTAAGCTTCGCGAATAAAAGCTCCCTCTTTCTGCCTCTAGTAGAAAAAGTGAATTTATACGTCCTACTAGTGAAAACAGTGATCTCTATTGGGGTTGTTTGGTTCGTTTTAGGTCTGCTTTTGCTGTTATTTATACCAGTTAGGGTGGTTTTGAGTGCTTTAGCAAGGTTTCTGCTGTGATGTAAGTCCCGTAGCTGGCTCAAAGGACGGCTGGTTGTGTTAGCCATGGTTCGCATATACACCGCCCGGTCCGGCGCTGTTCTCACGCATCGCGCACGCGGTGCCGGTTTCGGGGCAACCCCTCGCGTGTTTATCGAGTGCGCTATAAGCACACCGTTTTGTCCGCACACGCGGGAATAAAACTGTCAGAAAAAAAAAAAAAAAAACTGCAAGAAAAAGAAAAAAGAAAAGAAAAGAAGAGGAGGATGGAAAGACACGGGACTCACGCCTGATGCGTTACGGTGAAGCGAAGTAAAGGGGGCAAAGTGCGTACAGGTGCGCAGATGGAGGGGATAGAGTGGAACGGCTTTGCATACGAAATTGCCCTTTTAACCCAAGTGCCGGCGCTCTGCTCCGCCCTGTCACGCGGAAGAGGCCCTTCCCTGCGACGCCAATCTCCTTCGGGACACGCGCTTCGCCCGGGCAACAAGGCACCCACGTTTTGCTCCGATCACGCGCTTTCCTCGATCCCTTTACGCAGTACTTTTTTTTCTTATCTTTCGTGTTATTCGCGTTACTCTTCACTGTTGCAGCTGTTAGTGATTCCAAATTTTTAGAAGGATGTCTTGGTGCGTTATTCGTGCGTCTTCCTTTCCCCTGTGTTCACCCCGTTGTCGATCTTACTCTTGGATAGCCTGTTTCGGGCTTCCGTATTCAGGACCAGCCAACGGAGCAGCGCGCCATAAGCGATCCATCGTAGGGAGAAATCACTGGAGCACTTTAGGGATACTCGACCCGCTATTGAGTATATGCGCATGAGCGCTTGTCGCGGAAGGCTGAAATCTAGTAACGAACGGAACGAAGAGGCCCCAAAAAGCGAGAGTTGAAGAAAAGGCAAACTGTATAACTGAAGAATTCCACGCTTTTTTACTGCACCGCTCACTTTTCTCATGGATTTCCCGCTAGGGGTTTCGAAACACTCCTTCCCCAGTGTCGAGTAGCAATCCGGGCTCTAAGCCTGGTTAACCTCTCGGTCTTCCCGTTCGTTTTTTTCTCCTCCTTCACCTCCTTCACGTGGTGCCTTGTATTTTTATTTTTCTCGAATATGTATGTACCACGGTAACTACAGCGAAGATGAACACCAGCAGGCGGACGGTTCTGCGTTGGATTCGCTCCGTATGGTCTGTCCTGAAGAAGAGGAAGCAAGGTTGGGCCTAGTACGACCTAGTAGTTGGGCCTAGTGTCGGCCTAGTACGACAGCACTGGTTCGTTGCTCCCGCCCGAACATCGCCCAAGCTAGACGGCGCGAATGTTTTACCCACTGTATACCCGTAAGCATCGTCGCAACGTATTTTTATATCCTGGGAAGAAAACGGGAACTCCCTGTTGTCTGGCATCTGCAGCCTTGCGCCGGCAGTCTTTGTTGAGTCTGGAACAACACAACGACACGAATGTGTAAATGCAGGCACCGAAGCTTCAACTGTCTAGTCACCATGGGAAGAAGCAGAGCTTACATAAGCAGATTGGGAACTGCATGGGTCATGGAGCGAGACGGGCCTTTATATCGTAGTTACTTTTCTTTTAGGTACATAGAGTTCTCGCCACTATGGCGAGTGTGCCAACGGCATGGCGAGTGTTTGTGCTGGAAACTTCCATTTGCCGCTAAGTATGTGTATCGGCAACCGTGATTCCACCTCAGCGTGTCTGGGGGTAGGAATTATAGTAGACCACACGGATAACTTCGTGCCGTTACTGCGAGATAACATGCATCAGTATCACCACTCTTTGCCGGGCGGCGTTCGCTGCAGCGACGCCGCTAACACGCTCGGTTGTCCATAGCTATGGCAACAAAGCGACGTTGAGTGACCGCTGGCTCCACCGTGTTTATAGTGAGCGGCCCTCTGCACACAGAGCACAGAGTTCACAGAGGAAGAAAGACAGACGCAGACACGGGGAGAGGGGGGAGCTCCCTGATGACGTGTAATTGGCCCGTCCCGTAAACATCCCCGATGGGCCGAGCTATTTGTGGCCGGCCGCAGCGCCCAGCTGGATCATCAGTCGGCCGTTTAGGCTCGCTGGTGGGAGATACGGGGGCGAAACCCATCTTGCGATCTTGGGCCTCCGAAGCTGCTGCCTGTTTGCGGGGCGGAGTACGTATGGGAAGTGAGACCAGGCGATCGGATTCGCAGCCGTGGCTTGCCAGTTGCAAGTTGCGTGCAGCGTACGTGCTAAATGGGCGTTACATTATGAATGCTGTGGATGTTGGAAGCACCGTCTAAGCTATAGAGCGCTTACGCCGCATTTTTACGGCGAAGTTGTGCACGGCAAAGGTACCGTGTATTTTTCTGCTTGGCGAGTAAGCACACCGCGAGTAAGAACGTCGTGCGGCAAAGCCAGCTTTACGGAGACGGCTGAACAGGAAACTGCTGTAACCCTTGTTTTACAAAGACGGACCCTCCCCCAAGAAAAAATCATGCACCCCTCCACCTATCGACAACGATGGTAGAATGTGAAGCTTTCTCGTGACGGATTCTTCGGTTGTCGTCTGAGTTTGAACTGATTTTCGACCACGTCGAAATGGAGAAATCAGATAGACGCCGGCTTCATTGCGCGAGGGGCCCAGGTTCGATTCCAGCCACGACGACTGTCGTCGTCGTAGTCGTCGTATCATGTAGTCACGGCACTAAAACACCGGGACGCTCGTTTACGCCTCGCGCTGGTGCGCTTCGTAACGCCTACTAAAAAAACACTGGGACATTCGTTTACGCCCCGCGCTAGAGAGCTTCGTGCTTCAAAGACAAGAGACTTTTACAGCAAAGCTGTATACCTCCATCCCAAACGGTTTCATCTCCATTGTCAAAAACGCCAAGGGGCCAATGACACACTTATACACTGCATGCTTCACCCCTCCGCAGGTTTCACGTTAGTGTAGATGGCCCGGAATTTTTTTTGTTTACCCACGACCATTGATCATCATCTTCAGAGAAAGTTGTCTTTCCTTCTGGGCGTTCTCGCGTTCCAGACGCCATGAGTGACAACACCAAAGCTTCGCTTTAAAAACATTACAATTGGTCGCTAAGACAAACAATGTGTTACCACGACGAGTTTAATTTTATTTTCATAATTCGCAGCGAGGTAGTAAAGGTTGTGGGATTGTTTTCTGCTGTCGATACATGTGCTTCTTTCTATATGGTATACGGGTGTGAGACAAACTGCTCCATTTTTGTCTGCAGGAATAAGTGTCCAGTCCTTCCAAGCGTCATTAAATAATCTCGAAGCTGTAATCACTACCAATTCAAAATTGTGATAAAAATAAATACCTGTACGTTCTCTAACCGTGTGTGTGGTGTGTATACTTTACAGAGATTTGCTGGTCATCCCTCTTCACAAAGTAGAATGACTCCACATTTTTTCCCTGGCTTCATTCCCGACGAGACGCTGGCGACTGACCGCTATGCCGGTATAAGACACACTCACCTGCCACTGGAGGAATGCTCAACTGTACAAATACTGCCTTGTGTAAAAATTAATACCTTTTGAAGCATGGTTAACGCGCCGTTAAGTGACAACTATCATTTGGGGTTTCGAACATAAAACGTAGTGCAAATCTTTCTTGTGCTTCAGGAATTTCGAATAATTCTGTCGTGATATGCCACGAGTTGTCTGCAGTATTTCTACAGATTGATTGATGGTAGGGTTTAACGCGCCGATGCAACGCAGGCGATGAGGCGCGCCGTAGTGGAGGGCTCCGGATTAATTTTGCCCACCTGGGGATCTCTAACGTGCGCCTAAATTTCGTACACACGGGCAGTATTTCTGTAGAACATGTCACAATTCCCGTTCTGACCTTTCACGACTTGAGAAAGCAAGCTGTGCGGTTTGGAATAAACGTTCCGATGTTGTTTCCAACAGCGCAGTTAGATTATAAGTGGAAGCTTTCGTACCATTTCAACGAAGCTGCATGCTATGTGGAGCATAAACATGCTGAAAATTTTGCACACTGCCACTAAAACCTTACATGAAACTTGCAACAGACTAAAATTCCATTATTCTTCTCTACAACAGACAGAAGTGCTCAATTTTCTTTTTTGATGCCCCTCGAAGAGTTTGTTCAAGTGAATACTTGCAAAGCTTCCTACGAGTACCACTCATTTACGTTTTCCAAAAACCGTCGGAGGGAAAAAACGGTATAGTACTAGAGAAACCTTTTTAGGTTAGTATGATAGGCTTAGTGCGAAACCCCGGTCGCAAGCTTTCTGGGACGCCGCAGACAACTCTCGCTTACAGTTTAAGTGCGTTAACGTCCTCCTGTGTTTTTCCGCAGAAGCAAAGACACGGGGGATTGTTTGCTCCTTAGCTGCTGCCGGGCTTTGCTGGTCCGCGCTTAGTAGAAATCTCTTGGTTCTTCTCTCCCCGTAATTAAGCGTGGGAGCTGTGCAGTGTGGGCGTGTTGCCTCGTCCGCGGGGTTTGGCGGGTCTGGTACCGTCCTCACCGTTATGGTGGACCAAAAGGGGAGATGCAGTGGGAGTGAGCTCTTGAGGCTAACACCCTTGCCATACGTACACGAAAAATGATATTAAGTGCTTAATGCCGGAAGTTTTAATGTCATAAATTCGCTGCTACGCGCAAAAATGTAATGTCATCCCCTGTAATGTCATTGTGGTTTAAGGACTTTTGCACAACTCATTCGCCTTCATGAACGCCTTAAATTTGCCCACTCTTGAACGCGATGACCAGCAAATGAAACCAACGAAACTCTCAGCGCCAGAGTGTTGACACGGAATTGTAGCTGAACTTCGAAATAAGACGATTTTATGTGCACTCTCGGTGGCAAAGTTCTGAAGAAGACGAAGTTCGCTAAAAAGCGGTAAAAGGCAAGAACGTCGTGTTACTCCTCGTTTTGAATTTTTCGAATTTGGCTACCGCTGGCAGGTGACGGCAACTGCTGAAGCCACTTTTAGAAGCGGCTCACATTATTTTTTTAGAAAGCACTGTTCCTTATAATGTTCTCTTTCAGAAAAAAAAAAAAAAACATTTTTAACTCATGTAAGACGTTTTTCTCCAAGTTAAAAACTTCTAAAATATGAGTGCATTTCTCTTCTTGGTCATCATCACCAACACGCCAAACACGTTCGCTTGTAGCGCGGCCGGCCCGCCCAAATAATGTTATTCGGTATCTTAAGGCCTTAAAAACTTTTTCGTGTACGAGTGGCAAGGGTATAAGTGAAGTTACCGCACAGCCCTGTTTCATTTCCTTGCCAATTTCTACGCTTAGCGCAAGAGAAAGCCTGCGACAGTGTTTATGCGATAGATTCCAATAAATCAAAAGAACCATGAGCCATTGCACTCTGTAAAGGTGGGTACCCGATTAGCGACGCTGTTCAGCACGCCACACTGCAGTGACGCAGCATTGCAACAACAGTACGCATTGTGTAAATATGCCAAGTAAATGAGACTGTGCGTAATCATACAGTCGTCTCAGCGGACAATTTTCGTGCAATAGTTGTTGGGAAAGTTTCCGGGAGACAAGCTTTACAGCCGTTTTCTGTAGTCATACTCCTTCCGTACATGCCCAAGTATTGACAGCATGCTGTCTGAAATTCCGGAACGTTTACGATTTCACTGTGAATTAACTGACTGTGACAAGTGAATGAAACTCGGAACGTTAACTGAGTCGTCTTAGCGTCCAATTGACGTATAATATTTGTTGGGAAAGTTTGATGAAATAATAGTTACAGCCACTTTCTACTGGCCATTCCAATAAAGTTGGCTTTGCCTCATGGCTTCACCCGCACGTGAAAAATAGACGGAACCGTAGCCATATACAGCGCAGCTGTAAAAAGGTTCCCGCTGTAAAGCTACGATGTTGCGCACGTAGCTGTCGTGGAACAACTGGTGTCGCGGAACAACATTCTTGCCATTTTACCCTGAGCGGCGCGTGGTTGAACAACATCGTAGGTGTCAGGATATAAATGAAGAGCACGAGGATAGATAGCACCGCTCCGCCAACGCCATCTCAGCTAAGGGGCGTGCGTTAACGAACGGAGGAGGTGTCTCCCGTGTTCAGTGTGGGCGTAGACGAGCTCCGACAAGTAAGTTCCCACAACCTTCAGTGCTTTTGCTGTGCAGAACAAGCACTCAAAAGCCGTTGTTGATGCAAATTCTTCGTTTAGGGATGCGCCTATTCAGGCCATATTTGCGACGGACAGCTTTCGACGCCTCGATGGAATCGTTACATTTTTTTGAAGTTCCCGCGTTTCACGATATCAGTGCTCCGGGTACCATTACGTCACATGACTGACCGCTCCCTAATGAGGGTCTCGTGAGGTCATGGAGGGGCAATCAATTAGCGCTTACAAAGAAACGAAAGCAGGGTGGTCACGCTGGCAGGCAAGGTGCGGCCGCCGAAGTAGAGGAAGCGTTCGGACACCGGAAGTGATAGTCGGCGGAAGTGGTAGCCAGCGCCGTCGCAAGTCTTTTACAGTTAGGGGTAAACGAGTATGAATAAGGGTTTCGGTCCCAAGGTAATTTGTCTATTGTTGGCCTAATCGCGTGAAGTAATCAGATGATTGATAGAACGTGATGCGCTTAAACTGGTCATTGTTTGCTAAAGCGCAATGTTTACGCTGGTCTCCATATCGCTTTGAGGGATCACCTTTTGTTTTTTTTTGTATAATGGCTTCAAGCGATAACGAGTTTCAGTCTCAAACATGTCGGGGTGGTTGGTTGGTAAAACGCTTTTATCGATATATCGAGGGGCTTTCAGTTGTCATCTGGCCTTTCAACTTCAATCTTGGGATGCGCAAAGGGGCGGAAGGGGGTGGGCGGCGTAACCACACGGCGCAGCCGGAAGCTGTGAGCAAACAGTGCGCCGAACATATTGGCCGAATCCGGCCTTGCGGGTGATAAATAATAAAAAAAAAATGTCCTCGGGCTTTCGTAATTTAATAGGACTGCAGACAGTACCCCTAAAAGAATGTATTCTCAGCAATAGTTTTGTGCATTTTAGGATAACTGATTGTACACAACATGGTGTAGAACTTAATTTTTGTAGAGCTGGCTTTCCCAGTTTGTCTTGCAGTGAAGCCTACTCACAAAAACTTTCTATTACTGACGGCTCAACCACCACCATTCGCTCAGTTAGACGCTTGTACTCTCTCTGCCTGCCTGCGTTCGCGTTTGTTCTGTAATCTCTGCAACTTATTTCGGCGGCAGTTTGCTCCTTCAACCAGCCATGGCTGGTGAACCACTTGGCGCTGACAGCGCTCCCCAATTGGTCTCCCCCTTCCTCCTCACCCTCTACTTCTGCCGTTTCCGCAAACGGGGAAAGGATGACGCGTTGCTGACACCAGGCTTGCTTTACATGTGAATATTTTCTGGCATAAACCGAACCCGCCTTTCAACCCTCCGACGATTCGGATCTCGTTTTAGGACTCCCCCTTTCCCCGCTGCAAAAAAAAGCTTCCTTCTATTCATCCGTCGGGCCGCCTGTCGTCGAAAGACCGTGGCCCCCGAGGGGACGAAGCTGGTCAGGAGACTTTTCTTCGTTTGCTTCACGCAGTTTTTTCTTATCCACTTTCTTGACCGGCGTTTTTCTCCTCTCTCTACTTTCCCTTTTTCCCTTTGCTACGCGTGTGCACGGACCCACAGTCTTCGAAAGAGAAACGACGCCCTGTTGACACCACCGGCCGTTTCTTTTTCCGGTATTTATTTCCTATTTTGGGGCTGCTGTGGTTTTTCAATGTCTCCATCGAGCTGGTGCGCCTCGCCTATTCATTCCCCGTGATATATGGCAAGGCGAACGGGAGCGAACTATTTTGCGCTTAAGAAAACCAAGCAGTGCCGTGCTATCTTTAGCTCGAGCTGCTTGAATTTATGAAACCTATGTAGATCTGTCAGCATTATGTGCGTTCAAAATCTGCTACCTCAACGCCCCAGAATATATAGCTGTCTTAAGGAACGAGACGTGATACAAAGCGAAATTTAACTGCTTATTCTCAAGATATCCCTTCCTGTTTATTAGCGAAATTGAACTTAGTCCTACTCGCATTTGGGGACGATGCTCCCTCTCTCGGTGTGTGCAGGTCGGCAGCAGAACCAGCATAGCTGTAGGAATTCCTTATCTTTCTGAAACTTCAAAAAACCGGCCAATTGCTTTACGAACACCTTTTAGGGAGTGAGATGATCCTACAATAACGAGGAATCCGGGCAGCCCAGAATTACATAGGAAGGGGGGGGGGGGGCGGACACGTTGAACGGGAGCGTTACTGTGTTGCCATGCATGCACTGGGCTAGGAGCCATGTTTTTATACTTTGCAATGGAGGCCATTTGTCACGGAAATATGATCTTCTGGTCCATTTTTCACGGCCACACATTTTATGGTTTTGGGAGTAAGAACAACGGCAACACAAGCTGCGCAAAGGGGATCAGACAGTACGTCTTTTATCGCTAGTTCTAACTCCAGAAATTGCGAACCAATTGGCTCAGCAATCTACTCTAGTAAGCTTTTTCAGGTGCCTTTTGTTCCTACGTTACTATAACAGTAGCTAGCATGAGTTTTGCTCAATGACTAGGCAGCTACTCCCCGTTAAAAAGGTGAAAATCCGAAACGAATAAAGGGGAATGCGTTTGGAAGGAAAGGGACACCTCCCAACATTTAGGCTGTCCTGATTTAGGCTATAGAACCTATATTCTATAGAGACCTATACAGTAGTCGGGACATACAGGATCATGCCGAACGAGACAGTAGTTCAGAGGAGATAGACATCCCACCAGTAACGACCGAAGAAGTAAGGAAGGCTTTGAAAGAAATGAAAGGGGTCAAAGCACCTGGTGAGGATCAGATAACAGCAGACCTCTTGAAGGATGGCGGAGAAATTGTACTTGAAAAATTGGCAAACCTGTATACGCAATGCCTAATGACCGCAATGGTACCGGAATCTTGGAAGAACGCGAACATCATCCTAATGCATAAGAAAGGCGACATGAAGGACTTGAAAAATTATAGGCCGATCAGCTTACTGTCAGTCGTCTACAAGGTATTTACCAAGGTAATCGCTAACCGAATCTCTGCAACCTTAGATTTCAGTCAACCTAAAGAACAAGCAGGGTTCTGTAAAGGTTATTCAACAATGGACCATATTCACTCTATCAATCAGGTGATAGAAAAGTGCGCTGAGTATACTGAACCCCTATATATAGCCTTCATAGATTATGAGAAAGCATTTGACTCGGTCGAAACCCTAGCAGTCATTCAGGCATTACGGAACCAGGGGGTAGATGGGCATTATGTAAGAATACTAGAGGATATCTACAATGGGTCTACAGCTACCATCATTCTCCATAGGGAGAGCAGTAAAATACCTATAAGGAAGGGTGTCAGACAAGGAGACACAATCTCTCCAATGTTATTCACAGCATGCTTAGAAGAAGTATTCAGAACGTTGGATTGGGAACAGGTGGGAGTAAGGGTTAATGGAGAATACCTCAGTAACCTCAGATTTGCTGATGACGTTGCCTTGCTAAGTAACTCAGGGGACGAATTGCAAAGCATGCTTTCCGCACTGGGCGAACAGAGTAGAACCGTGGGCCTGAAAATTAATATGCAAAAAACTAAAGTAATGATCAATAACCTCGGGACAGCACAGCAGTTTGAGATAGGTGGCGAGGCAGTGGAAGTGGTAAGCGAATATATCTACTTAGGCCAAGTTGTGACCCCAGATCCCAACCATGAGGCAGAGATAATTAGAAGGATCAGAATGGGGTGGGGTGCATATGGCAGACATTCTCAGATAATGAATAGCAGCCTACCATTGTCACTGAAGAAGAAAGTGTATGACAGCTGCATCTTACCGGTACTCACCTACGGGGCAGAAACTTGGAGGCTCACTAAGAGGGTTCAACTTAAATTGAGAACGACTCAGCGGGCAATGGAGCGGAAAATGATAGGTGTAACATTAAGGGACAAGAAGAGAGCGGAGTGGGTCAGGGAGCAAACTGGTGTTAAAGACATATTAGTAGAAATTAAGAAGAAGAAATGGACGTGGGCAGGGCATGTAATGCGAAGGCAAGATAACCGCTGGTCATTAAGGGTAACAGAGTGGATCCCTAGAGAAGGCAAGCGTTGCAGGGGGCGGCAGAAAGTTAGATGGGCAGATGAGATCAAGAAGTTTGCGGGAATAAATTGGTCACAGTTGGCACAGGACCGAGATAATTGGAGAATAATGGGAGAGGCCTTTGCCCTGCAGTGGGCGTAGATAGGCTGGTGGTGATGATGATGATGATGATTTAGGCTAGCGCATTTGGAGGGACAGAAGTGCCTCACGGGAAGCCATTTCTTCTTTATCGCGCTTGCATATTTCCCCGCAGAAGTACCGCCTCGTCCGGAACAATGCAACAACTGTTCCAGTTGCACTGCCGGCGCATGCATGCGTTGCTTCTGCACTGTAGCTGGCACCGATTTCTAGGGATGGGGGCCCTGCTGGCGCAACACGCCTTTTCCCAGGGCTTACCGGGCCGCGCAGCTTACGGTCAGGCCCTATGGTGGCATGCCCCGCTTCGAGAGCGAGGCGCTTTGCTTTTGAATGCATGGAATGGAGCACGCGTAGTTGAACAGCAGAATCGCCAGCCCGGTGACCGGGGAGTCTCTGCGGAACGGCGCTCGTGGAAAGTAAGGCCCCGAGCTATCTCGGCTCGCAGACTCGAAGCCGCCCGCTTTACTTGAACCCCGAGAAGCGTTTGTGTGTTGCTGGTGCGGCCATGAGCTATGAATAGGAGACAGCCTTTCCCTTCCTTCTCTGACATAGGCCTAGAGATAGCATGTGCTCCCTCTCCTCTCTCCCTCCCTCTCTCTTCCCATCTCTCCCCTATCCCTCTCATGGTTACTTGCTCTGTCCTATTTATGTTTTCTGCGCACCTTTATTTGCGCCCCTCTTTCTCAGTTTGAGTCTGAGTACCCCTTCCTGTTTTTTTGTTTTTTTTCGCTAGACTGATGTCCGGACCCGATGCCGTGTAGAACACAGATTAAAGTCCACTGACATAAGTGGAAATGCGAATACTGCACAGTGCCGAAGACAAGTCGAATTAGAATGCGAATGAAATCGTTTTTACGAAACGAAGAGAGTTTTTATAAACTAGAGTAGAGTTCTTTTTGAAGAACTCTGCTCTAGTTTATAAAAACTCTCTAGTTTATAAAAAAAGTCTGCTAAGAAAAATTGAACCAATATTGGTTCTCGAACAAAATATCCTCCAGTCTAAAGCTCATAATGGTAATGTGAATATCTGGGATATTTTGAAGGTTATATATATCGTTTGTGTGGGAAAACCTTGGAAGTTGCAGAAGACTTTAGCACTCGCGATCATAAAATAGCAGTTAAGGCAGCCGGATGCTAAGTCTGTTACACTGTTCCAAAAGCAAGAACTTTGATCAAAATCCAATACTTGAACTAAGATTGAAAAAAAAACAAATATTAATATACTCTGACATTGTTCTGACAGGTAAATTAGGAAGTTAGTGCAAGTCTTCATGGATCAATATACTATTTGCCATCAACCTACACAGCAACGTAGAAAAAGCTAGGAACTGGTTTCAAGACTCACTCATACTTCGAAAACCGAAAGCCGAGGAGGCAGATAAAAAAAAACACTCTCAAGTTTTGAAATTAGAGCTCAGCCTCCAGACACACGATGGCTAAAACAACTAAGAAAGTGAATTTCTGGCAACAAGATAAGAATTACTGTTAAAAACACAGAATTAACGAAACACGCATAAAACTAATCCAGGAAATAGGATCTAAACAAATGTGTAGTGAGAAAATAGAGATACGTATAGCAGCACCACTGAAGAAAAATCACACATTCACTAAAGAGGATAAGAGGATTTCCCAAGTTGTCAGTGCAAGAAAGCTATCAAGAGTTGGTGTATGAACGGACGGGACCATTCTGGCGATCACCCGTCAGAACTTCGCTGACAAATGAACTGAGGGTATAACAAAACCTTAATGGACAAGGAAATTCATTTCCGGGGACTCAGCGGCCATTTCCTGACATTCGGCTGGCTAGACAGTATTTCAAGAAGGACTGATAAAAATCGGAAATATGAACAAATGAATCAAACAAGACAATTACACGCTTGAGCACATTTATAAATGTAGCATGTTTTTTTTTTGTCCAGATTCTTGCAGGTGATAACAAAAAGGTTGATATTTGCTTGCGTACCTTGTTGATAATATAACTGTCAGGTCATTAGTCAATGATATGTTGCCCAACTAAACTTTTCCGAGCTTTCACAAAAAGCTTTTACTTGGCTACATATTTCCTGTACTTGCACGATGGCAAACAAATTTTAAAGTCGTTATTGGCCTATCCAGTCGTGTCCTGACTCCTTAGGTATTACGACGCATACCCCGAGCATTGCAGTGGGACACCCGAAAAGAAGACTGGTACTCAAGGAGAAAAAAATACATGGAACAATACTGCCTCACACAGCAAAATCGCAACCTGGTGCACAACAACTCCGATAAGACAAGCACAGCACAATGCATTGCCCAAAGTACAAGTATAACGTCGAACATATTAGCGACTAAAGAACTGAACGAACCTAGCTCAGAAAACAAACGTATATTGTGGGAGTCTCTTGTCAAAATAGAGCAATAGAACGGCTGCCTGAGAACGCTACGCCCAAAACACAACGTCTATTCTATAGGGTGAACACTTTTTTTTTTCATGGCATACCCACAGTTTAAACGTTACGAACGTTTTTTTTTTTTTTTTTACACCACTCAGCGCTCTTTGGAAGCCAACACAAGAGTAACTACGGATCCTAGCGTAAAGTTCTTCGTGCTTCCTTTGTCTTTGCACGACAGTCTAGCATGCATACAACGCCACGAGACCTTCTATGTATTCTGCCGGCATATTCAACGCACTACATTCAAATAGCAACAAGAGAAAAAGAGTAGGGGAAGCATATAGGCCGTATATCCGAATCTCCACGCCACGCCGCAGCCAGGACGCCTCCACCCGAAAGCCCGCCCACTGTCCTTGGTCTTCTCGACTGGGGCCGTCCGGGCTTGCGTCACAGATGTTTCAATCGGGCATGCCTAATCGGATCGGGTGGTCGAGTGGTCGATATACAAGTGGAAGGACAAAAGAGGCGAAGAACTGAGAGAAACTGGGATATATAAGACCCAGGGGAAACGGCAGAGGGAGCCAAGCGCCGACTTAAGACTTTTTCCCAGCCTAGTTCCGTGCAACAATGTCCCAACGCGGGCCGTATGGATAGCGCGTGCGCATTGCCTTTCAGGCTAGAATATGTACTTTAGAAATCGCTTCTTAATGCAAAAGCATCAAGTGTCTTTTTGTGCAGAAAGAGGCGTTGCATATTTCCGCATGTGTAAACAGCAAAGAACGCTTCCGAAATGGTCCCGTTCACATCATCACGTTCGCTTCGGCGTAACAAAAGAGCCTAGTGCGTGCGGCTCTGACGTCATGGCGCCTGACAGGTGAACGTGACGGCACAAGAGTAGAACAGGCGCACCACAGCAACGCGGAACTCAGATTATGAGCAGCCGTGTTGTGAAGTGTCGCCACTCTGCCTGTGAAAGGAAGTCGCGCAAAAAGACGAAGAGAATAAAACGAAGAAAGGGAGGCAAACACGAAGTGTCAGCTAGAGCAGAACTGTTTGATAAGTACTGCGGGAGAAACCATAACGCTTTTGCATCGAAGCATGTACGCAGACATAAGTTCCCCGAAAATGTTTTTTCATTTTACTCGGGGTTTTACATTGCTAGCTGACGTAGGGTTCTTCAATGTTCGTGCGGCTTATATTTCTGTGTACATAAGTAAGGTTAAATTTGACGCATATCTGTTAAATTTTATTTCCATTATACTCTGGGATATCTTATTGCTATATTTCAGTATTGAATTAACAATGTTAACAATTACTGCTATCGTTCTAGCGGGCTCCGTGACGACTTACCCCCCATTCCCAAGGGGCAATCCCTTCCAGGCCCGCAAAGCACCCCCAAGGTGCCTTAGACCACAAACTTCCTAAACCTCGTACACCCCCTTCCTTCACTCGACGTAGAAACAATCCACACAAATGCAAGCTCTTTCCTTCTACCGGTATTATGTGTGTTGCCCATAAAAATATTTCTTCATGACGTTCCAAATAAGGCTGAAGTGCACAGAATTCTCGCGGGGAAGAGTTCGGACCCCGCGGCGATTGGAAGGCTTCACCGATATCGGGGATATCTGTAGTAGGAGTCACTTGTTCCCCTCTGTCGATATTATCGAACCGGGTCGTCCCTGCCGTAGCACGCATGTCCTTCAATACTTTTGTTTGGTTGGTTGGTCTGGATTCAGAGTCGACCATGCCACTTTGCCCGCTTTCCGAACAATCCACTGTCTCTACCCAGGCTCCACCGCTTTTTCAAGAAAACAGTCACAACAAAAAGCAGCTTTTTATCTTCTTCGAATTATCTGTTCTACATTTCATCTTCCTTAGGCATTTGTATCTGGTTGTAGTTTGGTTAGAATCGCTTCCCTACCCCCCGGCATATCTCTCTCTCTCTCTCTCTCTCTCTCTCTCTCTCTCTCTCTCTCTCTCTCTCTCTCTCTCTCTCTCTCTCTCTCTCTTACACACACACACCCACACACGCGCCCACGCACACACGTACAAAAGCCCGCAAATATTAACGCGAATTTTTGTTTGCGTGTCGGTTTGAGTTTCAGGTACACAAAAAAGTGAAAGATCCCGTCCTCACTTACGACGAACGCAATGTTCGAAGGCGCTGACCAGAACTGGTTACTATTACGGTATCTAGGCATAGCTTATTCAATAGCTTCGAAGCATATTCTTGAATATAACTGACCAGGAAGAGTATCGAAGTGTGCATTGCGTGATTCGTTTCGTTTCTCTTCCAGTGTTTGAGTAGGTAGTGTTGGGCTTGCGAGCAGTGAGGTAAGGTAGTGGGTTGCAGGTCCATCCTGTTGTACAGGATTAATCTGCTTGCTTTTACAGGGTGAACCAGGCTTGAGCTGAGAGGTCTTCTTTTCTTGAGGGGAGGGGTGGGGGGCAGGGGGGCGCGTTTTTTTTAACACGAAAGTGTTTTATTCCCGGATACACGAATATTTCCCTGACGTCATATGCGTCACGGATGTGACGCCAGTAGAACGAAGCAAGCGGCCTGTAAAGGGTGCACCCCTGCACACGGGGTTTTCTTGCGGGAAGCAACCTTTTGTACTAAAGAGTACGTTATGCTTAGGGTTGTTCATTTTCGGGTTTTATATTTAAACACGCCAGTGTTTAATGCCGCGATGCCCCACAATTGCACTGATGTCATACCCACCACGGAAATGACACCAGTACACCTTTGCCGAAGCGACCCGCTAGCAGGACATCTCTCGCCGAGCACACCCACAAAACAGCCGCCGACCCGCAAATCATACTCAGCTGCAGATATCGCTGCACATTTCACTTTCATGTTTTACTGATTCCTATGACAGAGGAATCAACCACAGTTTTTTGTTAAGGTGAGGTAGACAAGACTTTGTCCCAGTCCGTAAAATAATCTCGTCTCTACTTGATTTGAGGGGGTGCGAAGTGAGTGTCGCTTAGAGGAATTGTGGACGTGCTTGCCGAAAAGCCAATCCTTCTGTTATCGCCTTCCACACTGACTTCGGCTCATTCTCGTAAAATGTGCGTGGGAAATGCATATCTTAGACGTCGGATTTAGTTTACAATGGGGGTATTACATTTGAGGAAAAAAATTGGCAGGAGAACACCACCAGGTCCACATTTCACGTTAACTGCGAGCTGTAGTTCTCTGGAACTACTATGGCCGTTTTTTTTTTTTTTTTTTTGGTCTGTCTGGTCTCTGTCTGGTACGAGGTTCAACTTACCTCGTACCAGACTGTTGTTTCAGATGCTCTTGCCGACTTCCAGCCTGCCTGTTAAATAATATCGATCGACTTAAACGCTTCGAACAGATGTTGTTTTCGCTTGTTCAGTTGGTAATATCTTTTGAGTACCTTAATTTCATTTTTGTTCGCTGCTGCTCTTCCTGCGCTTTTTTTTTGTCGGTCACCAAAAGCGAACACCAGGCAAGAGATAATTTCTACGCACTCGGTTCAACCTTAGCGCAGTCTTTGTGCTACCCCCCCCCCCCCCCTCGTCCCTCTTACAATCTGCCTTGTGCATTTTCCCCCCAGGGCCAGTCGGGCGCGAAAAAAGGTCGCGAGGTTGCCAATGTGTCGCCCTGCAAAACGCTCTGTTATCCCACGATCCCTTAGCTCGACGAACACAGACAGGGCCAGTACTGTTCGCACGTTCCAGCTTTTCGCCACCACATCTGTTGTTTTTCGCCTGTTTGTTTTACTTCTCCATCCTTCGCGTCGCATTTCCTAGAAGAAGAAAGAAAAAAGAGGGAAAACGTCTGGCACAAGCATGTTCAGTCTCCTCAAAGCAGCGGCTTTCTCCGCATACAAGCTCATCTGGTCAGCACGGAGCATGTTTTGATAAACCCCGCGGCCCGGCCAGTTTATTATCCTACCGGAAGGGGGCGGCGTGGACGAGACCAGCTTGGCTTTCGGGCCATTCGTGCGTGCTCGGCCCCTTCCACGCTAGCTGGAGCCCGCCGTCTGTTTTCCTCGGTTTGGGCAGCGCAAAGCGTACTGCCCTTTCGTTACTGGTTCTTGTCCGTCGTCGTCCTCGTCTGGGGAGGCAGCAGGCACCGCAAACTCGGCCCTCTGGGCGCTGCACTCAGATGGTTCGCAGGAGAAGCGTTACCCCCGATTTAGACTCAGGAAAGGACGAGCGAACAAACCGCTGTGCTACGCCTAAAGTAGTTGCTTAAGCTTCACACGTGTTGCAGGATTGCTGCGTTCTTCTGAGCAATATTACTGCGGAATGATGCATTGCAGTGTGTATACGTGAGAGAAACGTTGAACTGAATTGAATTTTTTTTTTGCTCACAACATGTATACAAGTATAACAGCCGTTGTGAGAGCAAAGTAGGAAAAAAAAGCTGCTATTACAACACCTTGACAGAGCCCCACATTCACCTAAACCACGGCGTGAGGTAGATAAGCCTAGAAAAAAGAATAGCGAAATTAAGAGCCGGAATTATTGATGAAATAGTGCGCACTTTAACTCGTCGTTCTCTACCAGACCCCGTCCTGCCATAGCCCTCAAAGGGTTGCATTATGTACAATGTTGATGATAGTTCAATTTTTATGGCGCAAGGCCAACTGGGGAAAAGAGCGCCAAATCAGCGGTTATGTATGAGGGGGGAAGTATAACGCACTATGCACAAATAAAAATAAACCATAAATAAAAATAAATTACACGACCTGTGCGCTACAGAATTTCTGTATGTAATAAATGATAAGGAAATATCGCGTTGGAAAATCTTAATGCTTAGATCTTGGATATATTGGATAGGGTACTTGATTATCAATGCGCGGTGGGGGACTCCATCCTTTCCTTCACACACACCCGCGCTCCTGTTCTGTTCCATTTTCCCCACCTTAAGCTATATCGAGGCAAAGATACTCGCAGGCGCCAAGCGCCTGCCCCGCGAACAGGCCCAGTAATACTTCCAGGAATTAACATGGAAGAAGAGACTGTAGTTTATACGCAGGACTTGTACTGAGAAAAATTACCCCGCATGAAGCTAGAACATCCGTCCGATCAGTTACCGCAGCATACAGAACGCATGTGCCGCCGCTGCTACAAACCGAAGAGTGAGGGTTCTGTTTTGTACCACCAGCGCCTAAGCCTTCCTGCTAAGAAATAGCCGCAGGTCGGCTTCACTTTAACGCTCCAGAATAGCAAATCAGCGTGACCGAATGTGCGAATTCGTCGTATGACGAGACTCAGAATTCCATTTGGGCAAAAAATAAAACTCGCGCAATGACAACAGAGCAAATACACCACCTGCTAACTAACTAACTAGCTGACTAACTATCTGACTAACTGACTACCTGAATGACTAACTAACTAACTAACGAACGAACGAATGAACTAAATAACTCACTCACTCACTCACTCACTCACTCACTCACTCACTCACTCACTCACTCACTCACTCACTCACTCACTCACTCACTCACTCACTCACTCACTCACTCACTCACTCACTCACTCACTTGTCAAATTCGCTCACTTGTTGACACAGTCATACGTCGTTCTGAAGCTTTGTGGTGAAGCCCACTTGCGGTTATCTCATAGACTGTTGGAGCACGGCTACTCGATTTCCACCCAGCGGCCGTAGTTGGAGCCAGCTCACGTGTCGCAAAAGTGTTCAACCGGTCAGCTGCGTCCTCCGTCTGCCGAAGAGACGCAGCTGCAGCACGTGCGTGTTTCGTCTTCGGTGGCTAGCGCTTTTCCCTCTCTTTCCCCCTCTCCTTTCCCCCTTCGCGCAAGGCTCCTGCATCCGGCTGGCCGCTTCGTTGCTCAATTTCCTCTGCTTCGCTTCAAGCTCACCGCATACGCAGACTGTTTGGGCGAACTTTTCGCAGCGCGGGCAACGTTTATGCCGGGCCGTCCTGGCTAATGTGCGCGTGCTTGCGCGCGCGTTCTTGCGCGCGCTTTTCAGTGGTTTCGTTTCAACAGTTTCGCGTGTTTGCCGTCGGATGGTACCAGACATAACGTCATAGCTTTTTCAAAGATAAGCTGTTTATGGCCACGGTTTTGGCGCGTTTTTCGCGTCTGCGAAGAAAAAGCCCCGAGGCTGCATGAGGCAGCGAACATTTTTGCCGCATGACGTAGAGGTGACAAACAATTGACGCGAAACGCATGCGCAAATTTGATTTCTTTCGAGCGTTAATGGCGGTCATTTCAAGTAAAGACACATACGTACGCACACACTCTTCATTTTGACTTTACTAATCTTGAAAATGGAGCCCATTGATGAATAATCTACTCAAGATGAATATCAAATTAAGGTATGAAACGTACAAGCTGGAGGTCAATGTCTTGAACAGGGCGCGACTTGGGTGTTGACCGCGTGCTAACAGCACACACGCACAAGAACGTTCGTTTCCAAACTCCTCGTGCTTCAAATACACGCGGAAGATTTTGTTTTCAGACATGAAAAATACATGCAACCATAACCATATAAGGTTCACTTAGAAAGAGAAGGAGGACGGGGGAGGGGATGGTATGGGTAAAGCGCACGTAAAAGGTTGTCCGAACAGCTATCGGGTCCCAGCCTACACAGAACCTCCCACAAAGCAATCAGCGCCAAACAATTTGGGGGAGCTCATTTTGCCGAAAGGGACCAAATGGGAAGGCCTCCACACATTCAGAGATCGGCGAATGACTCGGTGACCCGTCGGCTTTGTGTTTATCCGCCTGCTGCGTGTTCCGCAGGGAACCATTCCATGCCAGCCTGGCGAGCGCGTTTATGACTCCATTAAGGGACGATTCCCCGCCGACCGTTGTCCGCCCACCAGGCCCATCTCTGTGCGGCCCCGGTCACGAAGCGATTGCGGCGTTCCACCGCTGTTGTGTCACCAACAACAACTGGTCCTGCTTTCGAATGGCGCTTTGACGCCGGCTCTCGCTCCGGCTTGCGTTGCCACAGCGTTCGCCTACACCTGACAATGAAACGGAGGCGGCAGAGATAACAGCACATGTGCGGGCTGCCGTTAGCCAATAAAAGAACCGTATTTGTGGGTGGGCACATTTCGTCTGCCCTGTTGTACGTCGCGCCGTATATAGCGCTAGATCCACTTGTGTGATAAAAGTACGTCGGGGACTTGTGTTCTACCGGAGTTTGTTTGTTGGTTTGAGTTCGTGGGGCCCAGTCAAGTGTTGAGTCTTGTTACGAATCGGCCAGCGCCGCCGTACTTTCCAGCATCACTCCTCGGCTGTGCGGCGAAGCCACTGCGTGCGCCTTCGAAAACAGGCGCCACCATGTCGGTGACAAGTTTCGACAAGCTCGGCTCAGACGCTTCGCTTTCTGCGCATTTCGAAACTTCGGCGGCTGCCGGCGAGGCTCGTCTCAACGCTCTTCAAGGGCACAGAGGCCCCGCGAACTCAGCGGAGTCCTCCTCTCTCCCCTCTCCCGGACTCAACGTGCGCCGAGGCTATGAACGGCTTACGAACTCTGGAAAGAGCGTTGTGTGTGTCTGTGACGTTCGTGGCGTGTTGCCGCTTGTTGGCGTTTGACCGTCACCGCTTTTGGGTATAAATAGACCCCCGCAAGCGCTGTAAACCATTCCTGTTAGAGCGGCGAATCGATGCTGTCGCTCTGCTCGAGTCCTGTATTGTAACCTCGCCCGTCGGGGCATTGTGCTTTGGCTTCGGCTTACCTCTCGCTATGAAGTAAACAGTTACGTTGGCCTATCAGCTCTGGACCTCTTCCCGGCTGCAGTCGGCCTTCCCGGTCGCAACAGTCTGCATTTACCCCATGGACACCTCGAGATGTATCGGTAAGAAATAAACTGATTGATTGATTGATTGATTGATTGATTGATTGATTGATTGATTGATTGATTGATCGATTGATTTATTTAGTTATTGATTGATTGAACTCGGAACGTTTTTATACGCGCGCTTGCATGAGAGCACCGACGTATCAGATCGTGATGCTCGGACAACACACAGACTCGACATCGTTAAAACAATTAGCCCAACAGCACCCCCTATCCGGATTCGAACCTGGCACCAAGCCATTCTTGATCTGGCACAGTGCTGACTAAGCTGCGAGGAGAAGGTTTCTATGAGAGCTAAAGGTTGGTAGTCATTGGTGCCGTAGCTTACGTAACGCTACATAACGTCAGTATACGCGAAATAATTAACGCCGCATATTTCGTGTCCCACCGCATGCAAAGTTAGAAAATGAATCGCACAGAAACAATGCCTCTTCGGCAGTAATATGTTAATAGAATCATAGAGTATCCTGCTAATATATACTACAGGGAAAACTGTCTCTCAAAGGCCGTGCCGTTATGGGGCAGCGATAACACGTGGCAGTGTTAGATTCCTACTTGACCTGGCTTGCAACATGGCTTCTTTTCGCTCCTGTTCGCACATATGAAGGGCACCATTTTAAGCGAAGCTCATATGGCTATGATTCCATGTGTTTTTCGTAAACCCGAGAAAAATGCCTTGCGAAAATGGCAACCTTATTCCAAATGCTCAGCAAAGGAATCGTGTAACTCTGGTTCTATCAACACTTTCGCAACAAAAATTACATGACAATTGGACGCTAAGACGACTGAATCTTTACTCCGGCTTTTATTAGTTCTCATAACTAATTTATTCACAGTGAAGTTATATACGTTCCGAATGCCTGTGTGGTGTAAGCGCACCGGCATTTACGGCAGGAGCATGGTTTCAAAAAACTGCTGTAACACATGTTTTGTTGAAACTTCCCCAACAAAAATTTTATTAAAATCGGTCGCTGAAACGACTCTATCGCCACGCTGAGTTTCATTTACATGTCATGATTAGTTAGTCCACAGAAAATACGTTCGTACCTTGGTTGATAGTTCTCTGTCACCTCTGTATGCGTGCGCTAAACAGCTTCGCAGGTCATCCACCTTCACAAAGCGGAATGACTCTTGATTTTCTTTCGTGAAGGAGCATTGAAGCGAGCAGCACACTCGTTCGATTCTACGCCTCATCTGAAGCGGAATTCTGTGTTTTGTCCATTTCATGTCCGTTTCAAAGTGTCCGTTTTAAGGGAGCCCTCATCGTCTGAAAGCAGACCAAAGGATGTTCCGCAGCCCATCCATCGGTCAGATGCCTCGCAAAAGCAACTGCGTCACGACGGAAACGCGAAACGGACGTTTTCCAAAGGCGGACACAACTCTGAATACCGCCCCTGGTCTTACTACTCACGATGGCAAGGCAGTGATAGGGGCATTCACCGGGAAGTCGAACGGCATCAACCACGGTCCCGTTGGGCCACTTAGGAGGGCGCGTGCCGCGGTCGCTTCCCGGGAAGTTACGAGAGGGGCGTCGCTCACGACTCGGTCACGATTCTCGAATGCGTCCGTGACGTAATATCGGCGACGCTCACGAACGTCGCCTCTCCTGGTTTACTCACCCTTCCGATGACCGAATGTTTCACGCCCCACGGCCCAAATCCAATAATTTCCAGCCCGCCTGGCTCTGCGGAACTCAAAGCCGCCTTCATCGATGCCCATCTCTTTCTCGCTTCGCTGCAAGCACGAAAACGTCTTCCTTGTAGCGCCTTACGTGGCATGGTTAAATTGCTCAATCTATCGCGAAACCTCCCCGCCCATTCACGATCGGGACTCAGCGATCAATAACTCCGTCAGATATATTGTATAATACAAAGCCCGTCTATCTGCGGTGCGGCGATTTGGGAAGGAAATGGTGTTGCACGTGGGCAAGTGGGAAGTGACGCCTGCAGATGAACGCCGGAAGCATCTCTGAGCGTGCCTAGGCCGCGCTTGCTCGCTTGGAGACGCACCAGGAAGAAAGACAGCTCCGCACTGACTGCAGTGAGTTTTACGTGACATAAAACGCGCTGTGATTAACAGCGCTCACACCGGGTGTAGCACTGGCGCATGAATTATTAAATCAAAATGAACGCAAGTAGCTAAAAAACTGACTATGCTTAAGCTTCGCCTTTGATCGTTGAACCCGATAGCGTTATAGCGCCCCGTTCGCACTGCCCGCGAGTGGTGAAAACTTTCCCCTCCTGCTTGCACGACATCTGTTGGGGCAGCTCCTTACCATCCCGAGGGATTCAGTGGGCGCCACAAGGTGGCGTTTCGGGAATTTCCGCTCAAGCCGATTTTTCGCGCATGGTCAACGCCATCAACGACGCCGGCTTTTCTGCGGCGCAGAGCTTTAGCACTGCACGTTAAAAAACGTGAGCAACTAAACGGTTCTGGGTCGTGGTCTTCATGAGCAAGAAAGAACCTTGTCTTGTCCCTACCACGTCATTTCCATTGGGGTTGCCTGCTTCAATATGGTGCCCAAACGCTGCTCAAAAGATACCAGGGATGGCTTGGTGGCGGGGACGTTGAACAA
Source organism: Haemaphysalis longicornis (assembly GCF_048455015.1). Classification (NCBI taxonomy): domain Eukaryota; kingdom Metazoa; phylum Arthropoda; class Arachnida; order Ixodida; family Ixodidae; genus Haemaphysalis; species Haemaphysalis longicornis. The sequence goes on from NW_027526460.1 coordinate 39,316,053, forward strand.
GCGTGCTTTCAGCCACAAAGGCAACCGGGTAACCACGATGTAATTCTTCCGTCGATCTCGGCGCTGCCGTTTAGTCAATAAAGAGTAATTCCGAAATCGCCCCAACCTCTCTGTGGGCCTTACACACGCAACGTATTCCCATCTCATCAATAGAGCCCAAGCACAAGTTTGGAGCAGCTGTGGATAGTGGCACTCACTTCTCCATGACAGTTCTATGTACCGCCATCGACGACTCGAGGAGGCGACACTTGATACATTTATGAGATATAGACGGACAGAATTATACTACAACTTCTTCATTTTTAGCGGACCAATTAATGCTCACCGACAAGCGTGTTTTAGCCTATCTCGCTGAAACGAAATTTTAAAACCTAGGCTCTTACCACACGTAACCTCGGGCTATCTCATTGTCGAGGTTGGTAGTGGGTGTTCCCTCAAATGTTCCAGGAGCCTTGAGCTTCCAGGCGTCCTTCATGCCTTCGCCATTGTCAACTTCATACACCATTAAGCCCATTTTCACCTCTTATAATTAGGGCCCGTATACTCAATATTTAGTAATGTCATACTCATGTCATGCACTCGTTAGCGACTCACACAACACGACATTGAATGATCATTCAACATGCGAAATAAAAATTTGGCATCCACCCTAAATGCAGCCGTACGGCTACAAATGAAAGCTAGCCGTACGCCTGCATTTCGGGTAGATGTCAAATTTATACCATGGGAATTTTCCCTAAATGTGGTCGATTAACACTTGTCCCTCACTTCGAGATGTTGGTCAATTCGCTCTTGCGCTCGGCTAGCCCACTGGTTAGCTCAGTTGGTAAAGCGACTACCCCGATTAGGCGGTTGTTCCGGGTTCGAATGCTGGACCAAGACGAATTTTTCTTCAACTGCAAGGAAGGAAGGAAGGGTGTAGAAGGAAGGATGGAAAGTTAACCTGGCTGGAGCCTAGTTTGCTATCCTGCACGTGGGAAAGAGAAAATAGGCAAAAAAGAGAAAGGAAAGAATCGTGTCTTCAACTGCAAAGTTTCTGAGAAAGCTGTACAGCTTTTATTTCTAGCCGTACGGCTCCATTTCACACGGATGTCAAATTTTTGTTTGCAGAAGCTTACTTCACTTTGGGGATTTCTTCTAAATTAGGTCGATCATTGAACGTAGTTATGTCACTTGGCCTTGAATGTCCCCGTGACATTAACACAGATACTACTGCCACAATCCTCACTTGGATCGCTTAACGACATCAAAATAAGCTTGTTCTCGATGGTGTCGACATACCATTTTGCAATCCAACCCAAACTTAGGGGGAAAAGCAATGTACCAGATACGTAGGCGGATAGCCCCCGCACTTATCTCCATCCCACCTGCCCTTTTCTTTTTCTTCGCTTTCTTTGGTCTCGAACGTGACCGCGTCGAAGTATCGGTATTCCGGTGCACAATGCTCGAGCGCTCTCCGGGAGCTCCAATATCGCTTATCGATCGTCTGACGACGCGCAACGACTGCGTGAGTGCTCGTCTTTTGTCAAGGAGCCGCGACAATCGAAGAATCGGCATCCGGCGCTAATGACTCGGTAATGATCCGTGGCTTCATGTAAGCGAAGCATTGTTCGAACGCTCCGACTAAATGTGCGGTGGCTGGATTCGTCTGGCACCTCTTTCTTTAGCGAGGTTTAAACTGTACGAATAATTATCTCTGCCTGTAGATTCGTTCTGCTATTGTTGGGTGCATCAACCGTAAAGGGTTTCTTTCTAAGTCTAGTGCAAGTTCTCTTTAAAAAGAAAGGTAAAAGGCGAACAAGAGCTGCACGTTTATCAATAGGTTTTATTTTTAATCGAATTAGAAACCTTGGGTTCCTTTCCTGCGCACCAGACACCGATACGGGTAGCGAGAAATATCCCGGACCATCCTCACTAACGTGAAACCTGGGGAGGGGCGAAGCATGCAGTGTATAAGTGTATTCTTGGCGCCCTGGCGTTTTTGACCAGGGAGATTAAACCATTGGGAGGTAGGGGTACACAATTTTGGTGTAAAGGCTCGTGTCCTTGAAGCACGAAGCGTTCCAGCGCGAAGAATAAAGGAGCGTTCCGGTGTTTTAATACCGTAACTACATAAGGTGACGATTACGACGACGACATGAGCTACTGACAGCACGAGACCCTAAAAGCTATGGTTCACGGTGGGTACGGGCGGGAAATAACAGGTGAAAGATATCGGGTTATGATTTAAAATGCCGGAGAGTGTCCCAGACCGTTTTTGCTAATGTGAGTGGGTAAAGGGGATAGAGGACACTGCCTGAAGAAGTTGACCTTGTGTCATAGAATTTGTGTCATAAAGGATCGGTCCTTTGTTTGAAACCCCGGGCATGTCCTAATAATATGTTCCGTTCTGTCCTGGATTTCACGCGTGGTGCATATGCCGCGATTACGAGAGGAATTAAAAATACTTTGTCGTTTAGCAGGGGAAAGATTTGCAAGTCATGCGTTGTCTGAGGAGGAATTGGGAGCGACAGCAGGATGACAGAATAACTAGGCCAGAAGTCTTCCCAAATAATAAATAAATAAATAAATAAATAAATAAATAAATAAATAAATAAATAAATAAATAAATAAATAAATAAATAAATAAATAAATAAATAAATAAATAAATAAATTACGCAATCAATCAACCAGCAAGTCGGTCGGTAAGTCATTGTATTTATTTATTTATTTATCTATTTATTATTTATTTATTTATTTATTTATTTATTTATTCATACTGTTAGACCGTGAGGGCTGATACAGGGTGAAAAAAAAAAAAGCAACGCCGGGATATGCAGCTGACAAATTAAGTAACAGTTCAAAAACAGGCACTTCGAAAACACATACATTGAGGAAGAAAAAGCACACATCGACATTTGGAAACACACAGTTTTCGCTCGAAACACTGTTCAACAATACTCATAATAATGTCAAATATAGTCCCGCCCGTTACGCGGAGACAAAGTGCTGCCAACGTGAGAGACTAAGAAAAAAAAAACCCTCAAGGTACTCATCGATAGTCACACGATTAGAAGTGTACATTTGCAGTATCCGTAAGCACAGACCTTACCTAATTTGCAAGACTCACAGACAGGTTTTAAAACATCTCGAGGCTCGCACTTACAGTAAGAAGGAGAGTACAGTGAAATTCCGTCCGTTCTGGGCAGCAGAGGGTTGGAAGGTGAACTGTAAAACTGTTAACTTTCGATTGAAAAATGATTTAACAAAGATTTTTCGACATGATTTATGGTTCCTGCATTTACGATTTCTTGTGGCAAAAGGTTCCATTCTTCTATTGTTTTAGCAAGGAAAGAGTATTTGAAGGCATTTATACGTATCATTATCGGCATAAATTGACCTTGATGACTACTTCTTGCTATTGTCGAGGACCGCGGCTTAAAGTACAGCTCTGAGCTAGAATTAAAGTACTTATGGTGCATTAGATAAAGAAACTTGAGGCGCGCCCCTCTACGTCGCTGGGAAAGAGGAGGGAGTTTGAGCTTGTGCAGCACTTCTGTAACAGACTCTGGTGGTCGATAGTTAGGCATAATAAACCTTGCTGCTCTTCTGTGGATCCTTTCTAGCTGATCAACTTGGTATTTTTGAGACGGGTCCCATACTAGCTGCGGTACTCTAACACAAGCCGTGCAAGGGATGTATACGCCGTTAACTTAGCTTTCATGCAAGCTAGTTTAAGTTTCCTTCTTAGTAACCACAATTTTGTTTCTGCGGAAGAGCATACATTACTTATGTACAACTTCCAATTTAAATCTTCGGGTATTGTGACGCCTTTATATTTGAAGCGGGTAATTTGCTTCAAACGTTTTCTATTGAGCTAATAATCAAACGAAAGCGTATTCTTAGTTTTATTTGTTATTCTTTCGAAAACTGTTTTTTTAAGGTTAATTTTCATCTTACATTTCGCGCACCGATCGTGAATTCCTTCCAACGCTGTCTTTAATGTGATCTGGTCATTATGTCTTGACATTTTGGAATAAATTAAACAGTCATCCGCGAAGGTGACTTCCGACCAAAACGTTGCCCCGAGTGAAAATTTTCACACTTTCAGCTTATAGACCCTGACGATGGAATATTCCTCTCCTACTTAAGATCCCAAAGTTCAGCGATATATATTTTTTACTGGCCACACACGGCTGCTCAGGGAACGGTGGAGAGCTATTGGTTAGGCTTCTATGTCGCCGGCGCTTCGTTTGTACTGTCTGTGCATTTTCCGCAGTTCGCACCTATTTCTCGCCTCGGAAAACGCGGCTTACAATGTTACTGCCACCCCTTCGGGGTGGGGTAGGCACATTGAAATAAGCAAGGAAATCTTCCGCGTTGCAGGCGTCACGCTTTTTTTTTTTTTTTTTTCTTCCACGTATTGGGCTCGACAAGAGCCCATGAGGTACTAAACCAGTCGTACATTTGCAGTGAATCTCCAGCCAGTCCAGGGATGGTGTTGCGTACTCACGACTTGCATTTCACGCGAACGTAAGCCGCGACACCTCAGCAACCAAATAAACAAACAAATAGTAAAAAATTCGCGATGCAACTGTGGAGGACCAGAGAAAGCAGCAAGGAATCAGCAACTCGCAGAAAACTCCAGTGTCCGTAGACCGGTTTCTCTTGGTGCGGGTTCTGTCGGCGTAGATGAAATGTAAACAGGGCTGTTTACGTTTGCCAGCTCGGCGAAATTTCCTTGTCAGTGAGGGAGGCTTTAAAAATAAAGAAACGTATGAGTCGGCATTTGCAAGGCTTGCGTGCTGATCTTGGCGCCCGGGCTGAAGAATAACTGTATACATTTGCGGATATATCCGTCGCTTTCGCATCAGCATCGCTTACGCGCCTCATACGTGGGTACGCGAGTCAAAAATGAATTAGAAAGAAAGGGAAAATACCTTTCGCTTAACGCAGTTCAACGAAATAGCAAAACGCGTCACGTTTTTCTTCCTTGCATGCATCTGTGTTTACTTTTCGCTGTATATTAATGTTTTGTCTCACGTACAGATTATTTGCATGCTACGTACAATCACTTACCCTGATGGAACCTAAACCGTGAGCCTAAATTGAGGAAGAGACATTTCTAGCCGCCATTTTGATGGGAAACAGAATCCAGCGCCGGACTGCGTACAATTTTTAAATTACTATTCTTAAAAGGGGTTTTGTGCGAACAATTATTCGCGAGGGGGAGTCAGTCTATCATGTAAATATCGTGCTGCCCTGCCTGTTTTTTTTTTTTTTTTTTTATCAGGCACTCTTTCAAACTTTATAATATTTAGGGACACCCACGACATACGCTTGCGATATTCTGAAAAGAAGCATCACTTATACATTCCTCAATTAATACAGCGGGCAGTTCTTCGGCAGCCCCGGACCCGCCGCGGTGGCTCATGCAGTGGCTAAGGCGTTGCGCTGCTGAGCACGAGGTCGCGGGTTCGATTCCCGGCCGCGGCGGCCGCTTTTCTGATGGAGGCGAAAAGCAAAAACGCCCGTGTGTACGAGATTTCGGTGCACGTTAAAGATCCCCAGGTGGTCAAAATTAATCCGGAGCCCTCCACTACGGCGCGCCTCATCGCCTGCGTTGCGTCGGCGCGTTAAACCCCACAATCAATCAATCAAATCAATCTTCGGCAGCCCCATTTCCAGTTTCGCAGACTATTACTTATACCTATATCTTTGCCGGCATGCCTTCTTCGTAGTTTTATCAGCTCTCCAGAAAGCCACAACGCCTGGGTGAAAGGGTGGTAAAAGGAGTAAGGCCCTTTTGTCCAATATTTCTGCCTTTGGGGCATACGCATGCGCCTAATATCATACTTGTGCTCCTTTAGATTAATCGGTGTCTACCGCCTCAACGTTTCTCGTTTCTGCTACACACAACTGAGCGAAAGTGGGGAAGACACAAATCGAAGCAGCATTTGCCATGTCAACTAATAATGATCGCTCTCGGCAGCGTCCCAAACCCGGTGATATGATAGCAGAAACGAACACGGGCGCATAATGATCGTGGCAGAACTATAGCAAGCCGCAGATTCCGAGAACAAACACATCACCAAGCGATCCCGCCCACGTGTGTTAGCTCAAGGAGTGTTCCCTCGTGCGGCAGCGGCGGCGGCGGTCGGCCCCTTTCAAGACCGCACAGGGAGTCTTTTCGAGTCTCGGCACCGGCAGCGCTTGGCCCGTGCTGTTCGCCTCGCTAAGTTTTGTTTGGACGTTCCCGCATGGCGACGACACACCCGTTGTTCGAACAATGCAGAGTGGAGGCTCAGCGTTTGCCCGCTCACTTGCGTATGTATACAGTTCCGGAGGAACTTCGACGGGGCCTTTTCTGTCGGCTGCCCTGCGACTCACAACACGTGTTAGGGTTAGAACCCGTGCACAGGGCGCCCATCCTGTGAGGCCCGCTGACTCGCTGTCTTACCCGACCCGGGCTGGAGGAGCCTGCACGATATGCCTCGCTAATATGCTCGCAAACGTGGCTTTTGCTCATATCATTTTGACGGGTGATTAGAATAATCGTTCACATCGTCATCATGAGATTGTATAAAAAGTTACGTGATAGTTTACGATACGACGAGGACATGACAAAGATACCTGTGTAGGCGCGGCCCTTCGCGATTTTAAAGACGAACACAATAGCATAATTCCCCATGCGTGAATTCATCGTGTTCTGTATGAACTAATGTCACGGCAAACAACTGAAGAAGTTGGAAATGTTTAAAAAGTTCACCCGCGGCGATAGAAGGCGGGTGGGATTGTATGATTTGATAGTGCTATTTTGCAAACATCACACGACGAATAGTCCAAGCGTCCTTGTCAATATACAGGCTACGAATACGGCCAGAACTAATAAACTACAGTTGGTCAACAGCTACCGTAGTGAATAATTGGAGGCGCTAAACAATGGGGACCAGGAGAAGCACGAACACACAGAAAAGGCGCCTTACCTGTGTCTACGTGTTTCTCGTGGTCTCCGTTGTTTAGCGCCCCTAAATATTCAGTATATTCAACAAACTAGCCCTGGTAAGGCTTTAGCTACCGTAGGTCGACACGCCAAAGAAGAAGGGGGCACACTTGAATTCAATCAGACTTTTTTTGGGTTTTATAGTCAGTACTGAGAACACGTTAGATGTGAATGTTCTTTTAGGCCGTCCTAAAACATTCTAAACGTGGTTACGTCACTGTAAACCTTTTCTGAAAAAGAAGTCATGGGTTCTTGTATTCCAAGTTCAGGCATATATATATTTGCGCCATTGAATAAATGTGTTGCATTTTTGCTTTAAAGCATGGACTGTTCTATACCTTTGTATAATCCTCCCTGAACACTTTCTAGCAGAACCCACTCTTTCGCCCAGTTAGTAACTGAGCGCAGAAAGGCAAAGAGAGTACATGCGATGTACAGTGCACAACACAATAGCAGCGGGTTCAACTTCGACTAGTTATTTGTGACGACTGCGAACACGAACGTCTTACAAATACGTTGAGGACAACAGTGGTGGGCTTAGAATTCAGCACGCCGCAGTAGTTTTCTTCAAATTTTTTTCTTGTGAGACAGGATAAGGCTGTAAATACGAAAGCTGTATTATGGACACGTGTTTTGCCCTCTGTACGTCCTCCCCCTTTTTCTTTCTTCGTTTTTTTCTTCTTCTTTTTCCTGAGCACACATGTGTACGCCCGAAGAGCATGCGAGCGGTCGCCACTTTCCGAGGCGCCACCGACCGCGGTGCCACCGACCGCGGCTCTGTTACAGCGGCACACTTTGGTCCTGACTCTGTCGAGATCCGCCAGTGCCGAAGCAGCACAGCGGCTCTCTCTTTTCATCGTATCGGACGCGGCGGCGTGAAAACAAGTGCCACGCGGGGCGGCTTGCCGAGAGGCCATGCTTCCAAGCTCCCTAGAAGAGTGCCGCGCGCGGAATGCCCCCGGGAAGCGGCGGAAATGGGGGCGGAAGACGGGGTCGCGCCCTTATTTTGTTCCGTGCACAAAATACCGTCGAGCCCGAACCCCCTCTCGGACGGGAAAAGGGCGGGGGCGACCGCAGAAGCTGCAACTTCCCGGTCTCCATCTCCTCGTGTCCGCACTGAGCTGAACGTACGGGACTGTGTCGTTTTATTTTGTTTCCGTTCAAGCTCGTTTATACTTGGGGCCCACTTGAGCCGCTAAGCGCTGATGACGTTTTCGTGGAGTGCTCTTAGGGAAACGGCCCACTTTGAGTCCCACCGACCGCAAGCTTCGTTAAGTAGCTTGTGCATTCCAGCGTTTTAACAAACTTTTTTTTTTTCTCCGATATTTGGCAGCGTTCTTTTTTTTTAAACTGGATTGAAGGACAGCGCGTGCAGCTAGATTATCAGCTTATCAAGGATTTCTTGGCCCCGTGTCGCGTTCCCGCGCGGATCCGGAAATATTGGCGTTGTCGGGAGCCATTGAATAATCCAAACATTCGATGTCCTTGAGGCAAAGAGCAGCCTTCCCCCCGCCTAAACATTCTACTATCGCGTCCCTTGTGCCTACACATATTGTAATAAGTAGAGTCACTAGATAAGATACAGAGTAACGTCACTGAGACACGCAAGAGTAACGGCGGCCATTTTGTGCTTATCAGTGTTGCCAGATTGCCGCCTCTGCGGCCTCACCGCTAACTTTGACGAAGAAATTTCTAAACAACAGTGTCGAAGACGCAGCAACACGGCATCTTCGGACTCACTTCTGCAGCTGAAATGCTGCGACGCGCGTTATCTTTGATTCGCGTTCGGAACGACGCCAGTAGCGCGCATCCGCTGAGCAGGGAGGATAACCATAGTTGACCGACAGAAAACGCATAAACAACAAAACGGCGGTGCCCATGAAGCATCAAAGTGTAATCAAATATCACGTGATGCCAGTAGCGGTCCCAGAGATCGGTTTTGGGGGGGCGATTTTTTTTTTTGGGGTGGGGGGGGGGGGGGGGCGAGGCGAATAAAGGCCGCTTCCTTCCTTGCGCCAATTCTGAGGAGGTGGTGATAACCATGGAGGCGTGTGCGCGTATGTGGTGCAACCCGCTGGAATTTAACTTCGCGCAAGTGGAATGCTTAAAAAAACTAAAAATAAGAAACTGAGGACCTCTTTGGGGGGGGGGGGGGGGCGACCGCCCCCTTCGCCCCCCCCTTGGGACCGCCACTGCGTGATGCGAACTGACGACTGATCGCGGCAGCGGCACGGAACAATGGGAGAAAAGAGTGCCGATACTCTGTAACCTTATCTAGTGACATTAATAGTAAGGTATAGAGGGGGGCGTGTCATTTCATCGAACACCGTTTTATCAATTTCCGTTTCAGCGACTGACTCTTCATCGAATGTCTTAAGCGTTTGTACCGGTGCTTAAAAAGCTTTACGCCACAGATATTGGCCAGATTTTCAGGCGTTCAACAGAGCTGCAGTATTTCCTCTTCCACATGAAGCACACATAATTACTGTACATCCCACCAAGAGCAGCGAGAAGTGTTGATCTTTAAATCATTTTATTTTTAAAGAGAAGCTTTCTATGCCTTACCGATGACGTTTGATGTCGCTGCATAAAGCACTGCAGGAAAGCCAACTTTACACAATGGGTTTCACGAAACTATGATGATGATAAGAAAACACACATCGAGAGCCTCAAAAAAAAAAAAACCCTGGTTTTCGCGATAAAATCTGAAATCTATTTTATTGCGCCATTATGGATTTTGACTCAGGATTCATGGAAGAGGGCTTCGTTTTAACTATCTTTGTCTGAAGAATAGGGTTTCGATTTTTTTTTGTTGGCCCCGAATAAACTGAAAATTCTTTAACAATACGAACTATATTATCTTTAGTTGGGAAGACTACGCGTGTACTGCGAGAATGTGAAATTTGCCCCATTCTCAACTAATCTCTTGGAGTCACCGACCAAGCCCACTGCCGGCGGGCCATTTAAGCTCATGTAGGAATTTTCGCTTATTCCCACCAGAAAGATTTCCGCGGTATGGCGCCGCTGAGTACGTCGCAGCAAATTTATGTACCAGTTGTTTTCTATAAGCTACACAGATCCATCCGCCCAGAAACTAAAGGAATCAGATGAAGAAATACGATGATATAAATGAAAAAGAAAGAGGTATTTCAACTTAGTAAGGCAACCCAACTCGAGGAAGTGCTTGCCGCCATACGATATCGATTTTTTGCGCAAAAGGAGCGACGAAATCGAACGTCAGAACAGATATAAAAACAAAATCTCCAACAGAAATATAGTAAGGTAGAACACCAGCAGCACAAATACCAGCGATGAGACGGAAGGGGGGCGCAAATTAGTCCGCAAAGAGGCCACGCTGGGTTCAAAGACCGTTTGAATGGTGTCTGCCCCGCTATGCGTCGTTTGCCGACGCGAGAATGAGCTGCTTCGTCAGGCACGTTAACCCCCTTTAATTTGCGCCCCGATAGAGGCGCAGGGCTGGCTGTGGCTGAAAACAATGTGTTGCCCTCGCAGACCAGCCGGGCCCGTTAACCCCGTTCCACCCCGAGCTTTTCTCTGTTTTTTGTCCGGCTGCCATTCTCTTCTGTTCAGCCGCGAAATCGACATCTGAAAGACCGAGCTCCGTTAATGGAAAAACTAGGCGCCAGGAGCGGCTATCGATTTTGCGAGGCCGTAGCTGGCTTCCATGTCTCCTGCCATCAACCCTTATTCCTCTTTATTTCCCCTTCCGCGTCCGTCCTACGAAGAGGCGTTCCACTTAACCACCATTCACACCGGCGTCCTCGGTCACAGCCCCTGGCGTGCACCGGTTACTCCACACTCCCCGATACACGCCGCCAGTTTCAGAGCAGCCGAAAGAAAGACGTATTGCAGCGAAGCTGTTTAGGGTTAGAGTTCCATGCATTTGGTTCCGCGTCCTGAAAAAACGCCTTGCGGTAAAGCCTACTTTATTAACACGAAAGTGTTTTATGCCTGCATACACAAAGATTTGACTGACGTCATATCCTACACGGGAATGACGCCAGTGCAACGAAGCAAGCTGTCTGTAAAGGGTGCACCCCGGCACACAGGGTCTCCTTGCGGGAAAGCAACCTTTAGTACTAAAGAGGACGATATACTTAGGGTTGTTCGTTTTCAGGTTTTATATTTTAACACGAAAGAGTTTTATGCCGGGATACACCAAGATTTCACTGACGTCATATTGGTCACAGAAATGACGCCAGTACACCTTTCCCGAAGAGACCCGCCAGCAGGACGTCGCTCGCCAAGCACACCTACAAGGCAGCCGCCGAACCGGAAATCATGCTCCTTTCGCTGCAGATTTCACTGCACATTTCACTTTCGTGTTTTACCTTGTCTTTGAAGGGAAAGGCATTATAAGCGGCTACTGCCGAGGAAGGCGTCCGCTGGGGCAGAAACATTAACTATGCCGGCCGAGCACGCGACAGAAAACTAGAAAGACGCCGTCCTCCGTGTCGAATTTACTTTTTTTTCTCTCTTCGAAATTGGGGAGGCCACACGTATAGTTCGGGCTCCCGGACGCCGAAGTCGCCAGAAATTTCCAGCTGTGCGGGACGTGCGAAGGCTCTCTGGTTACAGGTGACGCATGTTTCGGTTCTCCACCCCCAGCATATGCGTATACCCCCCCCCCCCCCCCCCCCCTCTAATACCCGATTCCAGACCATCTGCAGAGATGGAATTAGGTCGAGGAACGGCCAGCTGGCAGCACAATTTCCGTCAATAGTTCGTACCTTTCTTCAAAATACTCTCACCAAAGCGGAATGGCTTATGATTTTTAAAGCGATTTTCTATTGGAAGGCGGCAGAGCGCGCACGCAGTGAGCTGCTACGTGATTCACAGCTCAAGAGACGATGGAGTGCAGGGGCGGCGGCAGTGCGGGAGAAGCAGCGTCAACAATGCAATTGCAAGCACCAGCCACTCGTTACAGCATGGAGGCATTATTTAAATACGCCACGCATTTTAAAAGGACATTGAAGACAACCAGCAAGTTGGTTTCGAACGCCAGTCTGGCCTTCCCATAGCCATTTCAGCGTTGATTCCGTCCCGAAAGATGCTTCAATTACTGCGGAATGGCTAATTGAACGCTGCTCAATCGTGGCGCAAACATCGACGGCAGTCGGTGTTTGCGCCACGGAAGCAAGCGAGGCAGCGGTGATGTATAGCGGTATAGAAGCAACTGAATACAACGCTACCACGTACCGAGCGGTTTGGTCAGTTTCAGTCAAACCATGCTTTCCCGAACTACCGCGTCCTTTGCAGCTCCGACCACTGAGCAAAATGTTCCGTCCTGCGACCACTGATCAGTACTGACGCTTCGTTGAAGAAAAACGTACTGTCCTTTTTGAAGAAAAACGTTGAAGAAAAACGTACAGTGTTGGCGACGAACTAACCACTCGTGCGTAGCTCCCACGCCTCCTCAAAAAGCGGTACTGCCTCCCCAAGTATACACGAGTAGTACCATCCAGCGGCAGTTAAAACAAGACGTTGCGCATGTCAGACGATTTAAGCACTTTCGGCGCAAGTTGCACGGTATAGCCACTAGCTGCGGCACCTGTCTTCGCGTTTCCGCTATTTTCTACTTTATTTTAAAAAAGCTACGTGTAAGAGTGGTATCTTCGTGTTCTCGGGGTGAGCTAACCTATCGATCTAGAAGAACTTGTATTTTTACTTCGGAGCCCCTTTAACTGAAAAATTTGTCAGGCCGTACATGCAGTTCACTAGCTACGTTGCACATGGTAACGACGTGCGTGGCCTACCTGCATAGCTGGCGGAACGTCGTGGTCTGCTCAGTTACGGATCCTCTTGCAAATTCCTCGGCGCGGTCTTTTCACAGCCCATGCTGCTCTCGCGCGGCAACATTGCTTCGAACTTGCTATGCCCTGTCACTGCATGTCATTCCGGTCGGTTTAATTTGCCTATGCGTTTCTTCCTTCCAAAAACAGCGGCACGCACACTGTCGTCGGCGGGGGTCATGTCGACGTCTAACGCGAGACCAACGTGCTGCTTTGGTTTCTGTAATCCCCGGTTTGGGTGGGATGGTTTCAGCCTGTTTTTTTTTTTTTTTTTTTTTTAGCGGGGAAGTCGTATCACTTCATTACGTGCAGCAAGTTCTTCTCTATTTTCATCAACGCCACACACTCACAGAACAGAAGTGGATGTACAAGTAACAAAATAGAATAAAAAAAACTGTGGTTCATTCCTCTGTCATAATATTCAGTAAAACACGAAAGCGAAATGTGCAGCGAAATATGCAGCTCAGCATGATTTGCGGGTCGGCGGCTGTCTTGTAGGTGTGCTTGGCGAGCGACGTCCTGCTGGCGGGTCACTTCGGCAAAGGTGTAATGGCGTCATTTCCGTGACGAATATGACGTCAGTTAAATCTTTGTGCATCCCGACATAAAACACTTTCGCGTTAAAATATAAAACTCAAAAACGAACAACCCTATGTATAACGTACTCCCTTGTACTGAGGGTTGCTTCCCCGCAAGAAGACCCTGTGTGCGGGGGGTGCACCCTTTACAGGCCGCTTGGTTCGTTGTACTGGCGTCACTTCCGTGACGCATGTGACGTCAACGAAATCTTGGTGTATCCGTGGATAAAACAATTTCGTGTTAAAAAATGCTGATTTGGTAGACAGAAACGGCTTTGCCTATATTCTCCTAGGTGGTCCTTGGCGCGGTGCAAGCCGCTTTGTAAGGTTCTTTTTTTTTACCATGGTTGACTTTTTGCTGCGCTTATGCCACCCCCATTACTTTCCTTGATATTTTTTGTCTTTTCGTCCCAACCAAGCCCAGCCTAATAGTACCGTTGCAGCAGACCTGGTGAACTAAGACAGCAAGATATCGTTCCTTCCAAGAGTAATGGCTACAAAATAACCGGCAACGGGGTGTGTGTGTGTGTGGCGAGGGGGGGGGGGGGCAGCTCCCTCACATCTTCATAATTCTCGTCCCACGGTATCTGTGCATTGATCTCGCAAGACGAGCCCTTGCGTTGGTCGGGTGACTACGGAGCCTATGGGGGGGAAGCGTTTCGCCGATCTGGGACGCAGGCGTGTGGAGCGATATTTTAATGGAGAAGGCACCATAGGGCCATCTTTCCTTTCCACAAGGGACGGTCTGGAGAGTCTCGTAACACACTTGAGTGCGCGAAATTTAATTAAAACTCCGCAATTTCGTTTTTAGGCTGGCATTAACAGTATCTGCTGATACAGTAATTACAGATGGTTTAGATACCCGCCAGCCTGGCGAAAAGCCTTAAAAATTTGCGTACTCTAGCGATAAGTTTCCCTGCTAGAATGTTAAGATCACCACGTCATAAAAGGATGCAATTAAGAATTAGGAGTATGGGGTGGTGTTAACGGTAATGTCGCCCCTTCGTGCTAAACTGCGAATAAACACAGTTGTCTCAAGAGGCTACTCGTACAAAACACTGCGGCAGACTAGAAGCAACGAAAATTTACAGTTTGCGTGCCGTGGGAGGAACAAACGCACTCGGCGAATTGAAAATCACATCCCTGAGAAGCCGACATGCTTTTTGCGTGATTGTCGATAGATTGGATGAGGCGCGCGCGGGAAAAGAGGGATCAATAAAGTACACGGGAGCACACAGGGTGGGGCAACGAGATACTGCAGTCGGGAAAGTCTCGTCTTTTGTCGTCTCTTCTAGAAAAATCATCGCGGCACCCGCCATTTCTTCGATTGCATTTCTATGCTCCGCGCGATTACTTCCTTCTTTTGTCTCCAAATGTGCGGGGCAAACGGAAATGCGGGGTTTCGATTTCCGCGCCTCATTGGAGATTTCTGTTTTTTACGTGCAGACGATAAGAAAGTTGCTTCTTTTTTTAACAGAGAGCACACGCCAAGGCAATTCCTGGCTTTCTTGTTTCCATTCGATCGTCTCGCGGAGAGAAAATATGGAATAACTATTCGGTTCGTTAAGCGGCTCCCCACAGCAGAGCTTCCAATTTTTTTTATACGCGAAAAAGTTCTGGTGTGGGCATTGTTCTGGCCTTTAAATGTAGATAACCGCCAGCAGACTGAACGACAACGGGACACACTCAAGAAAGAACACCAGTGTTCGGTTTCGACCTCCAGAAAGCGCCTTTAAATCCCGCCCGTTACACGGCTCTGTCTGTATCTTTAAAAAATTACAAAGAAATAAACGAGCAGTAGAAGCGGTGTGTATGTGTAGAACCGGAAGCGAGTTCAGATTTTCGCTGGTACTGAACTGTAATCATAACCACTAAGCAGAGGTAGTATATTTTTAGTGAAGTATTTACTAATTACGGACTTCATTGCATAGGATGTTCATTCGGCCGCTCAAACAAGTGGCGAAAACAGCCGGCTCCGGTCTTTTCGGTACAGGACGTTTCGGTACAGGGCGTTTCGGTACGGTCTTTTCGGTGCACGGGTGTTTCGGTACACGGGCGTTTCGGGACACGGACCTTTCGGTACAGGACATTTCGGCACAGGGCGGTTCGGTACAGGTCGTTTCGTTTCGGCGAGCGCTTTAGGCTGCGAGCGTTGTTTACAGGGTGGTTACAAGCACGGAATTTGTGCCTATTTATTACAGATGTTCTTGTTCGAAATTCTGCGTTATTTTAGGCCAGCAGTTGGTTATGCGGCCCTCCCAAAAAAACATCTGTTGATTTGTCAAATATTAGCTGCGATATTTGTGGCATTCAGACAACCTATAAGTGTTCATTATTTTGTTTCTTAGCGACCTATTATCACCAGAATGTTATATAACAAATCAGTGATAGTATCATCGTGTTTTTCACTCGTTTTTTTGACGACTTATTATCACCTGTTTATTTTTTCGAAAATCAGTGAGGTAAATATTTTCTTTTTGCACTTTGCGGAAACCCTTCGACAACGGTTGCGGGAATGAGTCCCACCGCACGGGGAAGGAACCTGTCCCTTTACAACGTAATGACGAAGAAGTTGCAATTTCTTGTGTTTCTGCATTTGTGCGTGTTGCTTTCTTCTGATAACGCAAGTACTTGAGGTGTTATTAGCAATGCATTACGGAAGGCACCTATTCTACCTTGCCGCACGCTTCCGCCCCAAATTATTCGTAGTTAGCAGGGACTGCGGCGGGTTTACTGTGTTTGTGAATCAAATTTGGAAATGATTTGTAATGACGTTGAAAGCACTCTGTAATGTTTTATGCAGCATACATACAGTTATTCTTCTTCGCAAGGACTGCTCACCTGAAATTCTTGGCGTTTTGCTAATATGGTCGTGACCTGAGACCAATGTCACCTGCTGCTCCCCATAATCAGTACTTTTTTGAGCCGCACAGCGTTAAAATGATGTTCGCAGAAGCAGCTGTCGGCACGACATTATACATGGCATATATATAAAAAAACAAGTGCCGACTGCAACAGGCATGCTGCAGGTTAAAATGAGCCGCTGCAACTCAAATCGCGTGGGATGATGCAAGTGAAAAACCCAGTGTAACACATTAGCGCTACTATTCCGACGGATAATGTTTCTAACTGCACTGTTAAACCATTTCATTCTTATTTATAAGATAGGTGTTTACTTAGTGTAACAGCCTTGAAGAGCGCTTAGTGCGTAAGAAATATTTCCCGCAGCAAACATCCACGTCAAAGCAGCGTCACCGAATAGGAGCCACGTTGGATCGTGGCTCATTGGTACCTCTGAAGTACGGTACTTTTGTGACAAAGAACTTCGCTACTCAGAACAAAATTTAAAAGAATGTCTAAGTAATTGAATAATCGATTCAAAGAACATTTATGCGAAAAGTAAACAAATGAAACAGGATCGAGGAACTATCCTCAACAAATATTTACAGGAGAAATCGCTTGAAAAGCATGCGGATTCGTAAGTAGGCGTTAAATAATCACAATATGAGCTCAGAAGCCGTCTTAAAAATAGATCCTAGAGATCCTGTGCAAAATCAAATCAAAACAAAAACAAAATAAAGAACTAACTGATATGTTCATGCAGCGAAAACTCTTTAAACCCGTAAATTTTTTATTCTGGACCAAAATTTTGGACCGAAAAGGCTGCGGAACCCCAATGGAGGTTCCCCGTGGGGTCAGTCACCTGTCTAACCAGAATTTCTCTAGACGCACGGAGAGTGGGGGAGGAGCGTGCATGGCTTGCGGCGGAGCTTGCCTAAAACGCTCGCCCTAAGATCGGGCTCCCGCTGACATTCGTGCCGCTAACCATTCGGGGTACCAAGGCATGTTTTTTTTTTTTTTTTTTTTTTTTTAGCAGAATGCGCCGAAGCCCAAGAGATCACGTGGGCGACGACGGTATGGGAAACGCGAGGGCGCAAATAAAAAATTCAGCCCCGCGAGAGGACGAATAGTTAATATTTCTTTTTTTATTGTAGTGTTTAACGCGCCGACGCAAAACGCAGGCGATGAGGCGCGCCGTAGTGAAGGGCTCCGGATTAATTTTGACAACCTGGGGATCTTTAACGTGCGCCGAAATCTCGTACACACGGGCGTTTTTGCTTTTCGCCTCCATCAGAAAAGCGGCCGCCGTGGCCGGTAATCGAACCCGCGACCTCGTGCTCAGCAGCGCAACGCCTTAGCCACTGTGCCACCGCGGCGGGTAGAAAATACACGATGATATTGTCGCTAAAGAAACGGAGTAATGAACAAGCTATACATCTTCTGGCTACGGTTACGCAAATAGGCATTTTTTTTGGCAAGGCCGCATAAATTTCTACTGGACTAAAGTAACGCAGAAATACAAGCAACAACAGTTGTAATAAACAGGTTCGATTTGCGTACTTGCAACTCCCATGTTAACAACGCACGCGAATTTGGCCGCCTCAAACGCTCGCTCGAATTCGTTTTCGCGCCGAAACGACCTGTACCGAACCGCCCTGTACCGAAATGTCCTGTACCGAAACACCCGTGTCCCGAAACGCCCGTGTCCCGAAACGCCCGTGTCCCGAAACGTCCGTGTACCGAAAAGACCTAGACCCGAAAACAGCATTAGCTTGCTTCACAAAGTTTCTAAGAATTATGATTTTTAATATTTGCTAATGTAGAACTTACGTCCGCTTCCCCCCCCCCCCCCCCCGGCCTCAGTGCCCGCCTCCTCCTAAGTGCTACATTAGCAATTATTAAAAATCATTATTCAACTGGCTTTCGTTATAAACGCGCTTTGCATGTAACGTGATTTATTTTAAGGGAAGCAGATGAAATATCGATATTCATCTGAAAGTAGGAGGAGGCGGACACTGCAAGCGAGGGGGAGGGGCGGGGACGTACGTTCTAGATTAGCGATTATTAAAAATCAGCATTCAACTTGCTTTTGTTATAAAAGTGGAGCCAAGTAGACGATAAACAAACTAATCCAGTTTTAAAGGTCCCTTTGGGGAACGATATACCTAGCCAAAAGTCCAGTAAGACCGTATTGGAATTTTTAACAGATAGATCACTCTCCAAAGTTACCGCGCTATTAGACGGACGTTCTGTCTCATATCTCGCTCCCTACCCAGAAACAGGCGAAGAAAGAATGTGCAGCAAAATTTATGCAATTTACTGTTTTTGCCCTCTTTTGTAGGGCCTGGGGGTTGTGCACGCAAGCCAAGCCCACGATTTCAAAATCCTCGTCTCAGTAGCCCCGCGCCGAAAGCTCCGTTCTATATGTCCCGTTGTCGGAAGCCCCGTGCTCAGGAGCCCGTGGCACATTTGCCCCGTGCCGATTGCCCAACCGCGAAACACCTACTCTTTAAAGCGCACGGTTTTTCACGTTTGTTTCTTTTTTTTTTCTTTGTAATTTTTCTGTGCGGCATAGAAAGAAGGCGTAAATACAGAACAGTGAAGAAACGAGAACTTTGGCTCTCGTTGCTGGCTCACCTATGTTTTCGTCGTCTATGAGTTCATGACCTTGCAATTATCAATTTCATTATTGATTGATTGATTGATTGATTGATTGATTGATTGATTGATTGATTGATTGATTGATTGATTGATTGATTGATTGCGGGGTTTAACGCGCCGACGCAACGCAGGCGATGAGGCGCGCCGTAGTGGAGTGCTCCCTCCAGATTAATTTCGACCACCTGGGGATCTTTAACGTGCGCCCAAATCTCATAAACACGCGCGTTTTTGCTTTTAGCCTCCATCAATTTCATTATTAATGTCATACATGTTAGCATGACATACTAATAGCCATATATGAAGAGCGCACCCTCTCCTCTTTTGGGTCTGAATAACCTACATGGCAAAGTAGTTAATATCACGCCCGCTCGACCAGGCTGTGGCCCGGCCGTGGTGGCGCACCCGACGGCCTCGGCGTGTCACACGGCTTCGCCACGGAAGCGGGCATAACGAAGTTCGCTGCATGGTTATCACTTCCGCAGCAGTAGACTTCAAATCCATCCTACTTAAAACTACGCCTTAAAATTAGCGCTGGAGCTTCGGGAGAGGGCGAAGGGTGGTGTGTGTGTGTGGTGGGGGGGGGGGGATATTTGGAAGACAGCTTCCCTACTTCCTCTTCTCTTGTAAGTTCTGTCGAAGAGAAGATCTTACTATTTACAAAGCAATCAGGTTCCAATAAGTGACGTTTCCTCGTATCGCCACAGGGGAGTGGTTTGGGGAAACTGGGATTGGGGCTTTTCGCACGCGGGAATTATGGCGCGGATCTATAGTTCGCGGGGCGTTTGGCCTGGGACCCCCTCTGCGCCTCAAGGGGGGGGGGGGGGGCAGCATACCGTTGTCATAAGTCACCATACCGCCTAGTCATCGCAACCGCAAGCGCTCCTACCACGACCGTATCTTCAATCGTAAACCGAGCGAAAAGAACAAAACAAACCAAGACACAAAATCGGCTTTCTGAGAATAAGCGCACATGCAACCACTGGGCTCGTTTGCGATTCCAATGCAAGTGACGCCTCATTTTTCTCGGAAAGGTTGCCGAAATTGGAGCCGACGTCGCAGCCGGATTCCGCTTGAGTTCGGACGAGGATGACGGCATAGTACGGGCGAGCACCGTGTCGCGGCTCGAGGAGAATCTGGCCTGGAGCCCGCGTGTTCGCGCCAATTTTTTCCCGCCAATTCCTTTGGCGACTGGGAGGAGCGCTGTTTCGCAGTTTCCTCGTCCCCGAGTTTCTTCGCCTCCTCTGCCTCCATAGCATATGGGGGCCACGTGTGACTGACTGCCGCTTCGAATTCCTGGTGCTGTACCCCGAGCTCCCTGTCGTCCTTCTCCCCCTCGGCCTCTCGTTCAGTGCCCCAGTGTGAGTTCTCCTCTCCGTTCAAGACCCACGAGCGTGAGATGTGTTTGTTTGCCTGTTCTTTTATTTAGGTCGTAGCTAGTGGCAAACAGCTTTAGTGCACGAAGCTGCACAGGCGAAGCTGGAGCGACACGCCTCTTGGGGGCGAAAGCGCGGGTGCGGGGTCACTCGTGTGCAGCTTGCTCGCAGATGCTGAACTCGCCGCTTTCATTTGGGGCGACGCGGCCGAAGACGGTGACCGTCGTTCACAACGGGAACATTTCTATGTGGGCTCAATAAAGAAACATAACTATCCGTTTGTAACGTTTGAAGTGTGACAATTTCGGGGGGTATGAATTTTTTTATTTAAGGCACCAGGACCCACACATCTTCATACATGACTTTCTTTGCTGTTTTAGACGAACGTCTTCTTTGAAAGGCACTTGTGTACAATGGTGAAGCCGACTTCAAAGAGTCTCGCATGGCGCATTATAGAGATAAGTGTTGCATTATGAAGGTTTTTTTTAAGTGCAGAGCACTTTATGGGCTCGCCTTGTCGTCTTAGCTCACTAACGGTCGATGCGACTGCCGGAATCAGGTGGCGCAACGAGATAACGGACCCAAGTAGAGCCTTCTGTACCGGGGTCAGGGAGTCACGCTGAGGCTTCGAAAAACCACGCGGTCTAAATAGTCATCATCGTTCAAACCTCGTGAACGATTGGCGCTTGTTATACATCTCCCCGTCGTTTAGCGCAAAGAAAACTGCAGGTACATTTCAGGCAAAACCTGTGTATATAACCGGCAACCCCGCGTTCATTTTGTTAGGAACGCTCGTTGGGTTGGTTTTCACGATAGCGAACGAAAAAAGCGGCCGCGCAAGAAAGAAATGGCGCGTTCGAAATGTCTCAGAAAGGCTCCAGCCGCGCAAAGACTGGCGCGTTCGAAATTCCGCAGAAAAGCTCCAGCCACGCAAAAAAAACAAAACAAAAAAAAAAAAACGGCGCGTTCGAAATGACGCAGAAAGGGCTCCAGCCGCGCAAGAAAAAAAGTACGCGCTCTAAATGAAGCAAAACAGCTCCAGCATACGAAATTAAAGCAACCGCAAAAAGAACAGTCAGCTCCGAGTCAGTTTCCCGCTGGTTCAGTTTCAGGCAGGGGGCGCGCGAGCTCTGCAAAGGTGGGAAATTTGAAATGCAGCAGTGAGCGGATAACGGCGCTGCAGCCTATTATGGCGGATCACTGCTCTGCACTTCCGCCAGATTTCACATTGAGTGGGACGGCTTTAATTACTATTAAAAGTTGTTATGGCCTTTACACTTTTACATCAATCTGCTTTTTACATCTGCCGCAAACCTGCGTGCGCAACCATGTTGGTTGTTTTGCACATTTTGGCAAGATTACACCACGAACTTGGAGTTGCGAATTCCTCGGTGAACGCTGCCTGCGTGCAGGGTAAATTGAGGTCCGATTGCGGCGTGCGCGAAGCAACAAAGGCGCATGCGCGCACGTTGCAGTCATGGACAATCGAGTAACGGTGCTTCATCCTTCCATACAACGGTACCGAAGTAGGCTTTCGGGGTCAATACCGTGCCAGGATAATTAGCGATAGAGGGTCACGGGTTTTCGTTTTTTGCATTTTTAGTAAGTGAACCCGAACCAACGGGAACAAAAGACACGTCACCACAAAAAAATGAGGAAGAGAAAACTGTTTCAGAGGTATGCAAACACCAAAACAAAGAAACTCCGAAAAGTTTGGGAAGGGGGGGGGGGGGGGGGGGGGGCGTCATTACCCGTGGCGCAAGGCTGATAAAACCACTGCCTGTACTGCCGGGAACGGCTCGCATGGAGTGGTACGCTAAATGAGCTCAGCAAAGATAAGAGACAAAAAAACTAAGCCGTATCACTTACAAGCAAGCATACACTTGGCACACGTAAATGACATTGCGCTAGGCATTAGCCCTCCAATAGTAAGCAAGCGGGGACTCGGAAAAAAGCTGTTTCGGGACTTTACGCTTAACAGTGGGAAGTGTCCGGAAAGAAGAAGAAAAAAAACTGTTATCCTAGTTCGGAGGTTGACCTCTGGCTCGAACGGGGAGGCTACGCGCTAACGCAATAACACGAACCGCCAGGAGGGCTTTCAATTAGCTACGTGGTCGATGTTGCACGTGGATGGCTCCGGGCTGATTGCGGCCTCATTTCGAGTGCTGTGCTGTCATCAGCGAGCACATTTGGCAATTTGCTCCGGGTCCTAGTGATGTTCCTTGCACCACTAGACTGCAAACACCACGCGTGTCGAGCATCAGAAATTTCTATTTACCGTGTGCTTTCAAGTTTCGTTTCCTTTTATGTGGCCATGTTTAGATATTTTGTTTGCATTAAATACCATTACACTCGTCGCTTTTCAACGGTCGTTTGCTTAATGCGTTCTGTTTAAACGGTGATTCAAAGAAACATGCCCGCGTATGCAATTGGAATTTACGCATCGGGAATGACTTCTTGACTTCATGCGTCTTTATTATCGTACAGCACATATTTCATAGCTTGAGCCAGACATGTAGATTTATAAAGGGAACGCAGTTTCTTGAATTAATGGTCCAGTAAGTGGGCCTGGAAAATATCCAGCGCGTTTGATCCTCGCCGGAAGCCCACGCGAGGGTCAGACGGCTGCATTCCCGGATGTGGAGAAACATCCGGCGAAACGCGTCCTTCCGCACATGTGTCTCCCCCTTTATTGTGCGCGCATGCACTTCACGCACGGTGGCTTCTGGACGCACGGTGACCGTTGGGCGATGGTTAATACTTTGCGTTGGGAGAGAGAGAATGCTCTTTAATGTGAACTGGTGAGGTCAGCCCTGCTATGAACAAGGCTTGCTACACCAGATGGGGGGTGACTACGTTGATGAGTGGTGAATATCAGACATTAGGGGTACGGGAGGAAGAAGACAAACATTAAACGTTAAAAAAAAGACAAGAAAAACAAGAGAATGCTGCCAGAAGAGTCCGGACATATAAAATGCAATTGAAAAGAAAATCGTTAATGGAAACGCTGAAACAAAATGAAAAGCAAACGACGGGAAAAAAAATTAGTGACAACACCAACCCAAGAAAAATAAATAGATGAACGCCACAGTGACACCAACACAAGAAAAATAAATAGATGAACGCCGCAGTGGGAAAGAGTAGATATCGTGACACACTTGCTCTGTCTCTGATCTAGAGAGATTTGTCCAGTTCAGTCTCTCGTAGGAAGTGGAGCAGAACTTTTGTACCTAAGGTACTGTCAGCACTATTGGCCCAGGGCCCAAGAAAATGAAAAAGTTCGAGACTGCCTCCATGACGTACACGAGAGAGGGAGCTCGCTGCAGTTTTTCGCGCAGCAGCGAATCGAGGGCAGACGCACAGCAAGTGATTTACGGTCTCACGCACAGCGCAAGTCCGGCACAGGGAGGAACTTCCCAACCTATCTTAAACTTAAAACTCTGAGTAAACACCACATCCAGGCGCAGTCGGTGCAGAACTCCTTCACACCACTTGTTGAGGCCGCGTGGAAAGTCACAGTGCCGGTCAATAGCGTGCAGTAGTAGATACCTTCGGTGAGGGTCCTGCCACTCCGCCATTTGTGCAGTCCATCCACTTGCGAGGATAAGGGCGTTGCTGTCCTCTCGGGAGAAAGGGAGCTTTGCTGTGTTGCTCAGCAAGTGGCCTGCGCTGGCGGCTGCGTCGGATCTAATATTGCCGTGTATGTCCGAGTGACCAGGCAGCCACTGAAGAATGATGTCATGACCTTCGCGCACTGCCACTGTGCGTTGGGGGTCGCTAACAGCAAGCAGTGTTCCGGTTGTGTGACCGGTTTGTGCTGGCCAACTGAATTTACTTCACATATTCCCTCTACTCCACTCCCTCTCATCGCAGCCATTGCCTCCAATCCTTCAATCACTCTGATCACCCCTCCAACTCCTCAACTTCTGTCGAGGCTTCACACACAGATGCATGACTCGGCGCAATTATTACGCGATATAGGAACGTACTGCAATGCGATAGATGTATAGGCCAAGAACGCTACGTATTGCAAAACGTTTCGCTTCTATAGTCTGATAAAGGGTAAAAGAAACTTATTAATGATAGTAATAAATTTAACAATTAAGTATACATTAATAGACCTTTGGGGATCCCTTAAAATATCATCTCTCTCTTTGCTCCGGCTTCGCAAGCCCGCAACTCAGCGTTTCTCACACGCAGCCCTTCGAGTCCCACCAGCACAACGTGCCATCCGCACTTCGCTTTCTTCCTGTCCGAGTAATGGCATTCGACCGCATAGCGGCGGCATTGGCTACCATTGCTCCTTTCGTTGTTCAGCAGTCTCGGCATTCCGCCATCCTCGCTCTCATTGCGCCTTCTCTTGCCGCCTACTCTGCCCTGCACTGGCCTCACACTCCATTTTACGCTACGCGTCTACGTGTACAATTTGCAACGCGAAGAATCCAGACATGCTCGAGCAACACAAACACGGGACCTCCGAGCACACATACACACAGGACACACATACAACAAAATCATCATCGCCACAGTACACAACAGACACTGCCCCCGACTCGCGAAGGCCTGACAGCCCTAGCCGCCTGTATGTCGCCAACCCTGCAATCGCACTCTTTCCCAAACACAATTAGGTTCCACTGCTCCCATCCCCTCCTCTTCCCTACACCCAGCTGCCCCCAATGTGGCCACTTGGACCCTCCCTACCACTCTCTTTGTGAGTGTCCCGCTGACCCGCACTCACTCCTCCTCACCCCTGAAGCATAGGAGACACACTCTGAGGAGCTGCGAAGTGTCGATTGAAGTGCTGGTCACTTCCCGAAGCCTTCAAGTCGCTGAAGCCCTCTGGGTAATGACTACCACCTGAGAGAATCTGGCTCCTTCCCGAAATAAAGTTTTTTTTTTCCCTTCTACACCGCTGAGGCAGCCCCATCTCCGCTTCATCGTCGCCACCCCGGCTTGACGTCACCGCTCACACCACACCAGGGATTGGCTGTCCTTGTACTACGCCACTTTCCCCGGCGTTAATCGTACTGCGCTCCGCTTTTCCCCTGCCGAACTCCTCGCACCCTCTCTGTCCTCAGAACGATCGGCGCCAAGCACTCCTTGCCGACATAGTCAATCTATGACAGCGGAGTAAAAGAAAGCACTAGTTGTCAGTAACCACAGAACGCTGGTCGGGCTAAAGCCACCGTAAAAAATACGACACATGACTTGAGTTTCCTCGTGCTAAAAGAGGGTGTGGCATTGCCACGCCTTTCGACCACAGAGACATCCGCGAAGCATTTTTTTTTACGTCATGCATTGTAATTGGTCATCTCGCAGCGAGAAATACCACCCTTTCAACGTAGGTGTATGTATTGCCAGCGAGAGAGATAAACGTCTGACCAGTTTCCTTCAATACTTTTCACGCATACGCGCTTCGGTTTTCCTGCCCCATTTATTACCGTGTGGAGGGTATCTAATAAAACACCACACGCACAGGACCTTTGCTCGGTCAACAAATTCGCCCGAAGTGCCATTCCAAGAACACAGCGACGCATGCGTACACACATTGTTTGCGCTGTCTATAATACCGTGTAGTTACGCGTGGCCCTGGGGTTATACGAGGGCGTCGTGCGAAGGGGCATAACTTCCACGGAGCGCCTGAACCATGGCGAAATGAAAGAGAAAGAGGAGAGGGGGATGTTGCGAGCTTGCAATCATCTAAAAAACAAACAACAGATGGCTCGTGTTTCTGAAACGGGCAGCTGTGTGTACGCGCATGGCCGCCGGCGATGGCAGCCTGGGAACAATTTACCGCGCGAGACGACGCATGCGTCCCATTCGCGCAACAAGCAGCAGGGACCGTCGGGGTGCATGGAGCGTCTCTGTGTGAATCGCTGTGCACTGCAGGCAGAGCAGGGGTGCAGCTGCGTGCAGCCCGACGAGAATGAATGAATGAATGAATGACCTTTATTTAGGAACAGGCCTGAGGCCCTGGTGTAGGTTAGGGGAAAAAGGAAGACCCGTATTACAAATGATGATCACATGACGTTGTAATCGTTTAAAGTTTCTGTTTCGATTAGCTGCAGGCACGGTTTGAGTGTCCACACAGGCACTGGTCGTTGATATGTCGAGCGCTGTCAGGAAGGTTTACACGAGTACAGTCGCGTGCAGGGACACTTGAAAAAAAAAAAAAACGTGGTTGATTCTTTTGCCATAGGAATTCTTAAAACAGGAAAGTGAAATGTGCAGCGAAATCTGCAGCTGAGCATGATTTGCGGGTCGGCGGCTGTCTTGGGCTTGTGCTTGGCGAGGGACGTCCTACTGGCGGGTCACTTCGGCAAAAGTGTACTCGCGTCATTTCCGTGACGGATATGACGTCAGTGAAATATTGGGGTATCGCGGAATAAAGCACTTTCGTGTTAAAATATGAAACCTGAAAACGAACAACCCTAAGTATAACGTACCCTTTAGTTGTAAAGGTTGCTTCCCCGCCAGAACACGATGGGTGAAGGGGTGCACACCGCTTGCTTCGATGTACTGGCGTCACTTCCGTGACGGATATGACGTCAGCGAAAACTTCGCGTATCCGGGAATAAAACACTTTCGTGTTAAAAGGGTGGGAGTCGGTCAGCCACTACACAACTCTGTAGAGGCCACTTTGTACAGCAAAGTTTGCTACCCCTTCAAGGGTGCGTGGATCGCCTCTAATAAGCTGCAAGTGCGCTATTAGTGTATGCGGGGTTGCCTGAAACTCTAGGAGTTGCTCTCTGCCCCTTGAGAATGCTGAACAAGACCAAATTAGATGAAAGAGAGTGGCGGTAATCTGTGCCGCACAGGCGGTACATTTAGACGCCGAAGCCTCATTTCTTGTCCATTTAGAAATGATGTCCGGTGTGTAAGCCGCATCCGCATACACCTTGTTGGAGAATACTACTTGTCGCCTCGATAGCGTCTTTAAAGGTGTCAAAAAACCGGGTGGGGTAAAGCGAACGTCCTTGCAGAGGTCACGCAGATATTGCACGGCATGGTAAATTCCAATGTTAATCGTCTGTCACAGACAATAGTCTTTCTAGTGCTACTCAAACGCAAATTTTTTTGGGCTGCTTGTCTGTCCGCCTGACTGCCTGTCACAAGGTTCAACCGGCCGGCCAAAAGTTGGAACAATCCTTCGACAACAAGTATTCATAGGCACGGGCTTTCCAAACTATTTAAAAGACTGGAATCGGTAATACGTGTTGACCTTGTGCGGCGCCAATTGCACCTCAGTCGTGCTTGATTGAGGTAAGATGTCAGTATTGTGTTGAATGAAACAACATTTCAGGTGTAATTTTCTCAAATTTGCACATCATAAAAGCACATGAGCCATTCCACCCATTGAAAGTGGATGACCAGCGAAAATGTTTAGGACACTGCACGCACATGACACAGAATTTAGAACAAAGTACGAACTAATTTAACGTGAACTAATTATGATAAGTAAATAAAAAACAGCGTAATGTTGTTTTAGCGGTAAATTGTCATATCATTCCTGCTTGGGAAATTTAGAGAAAACCAGAGTTTTCGGTGTTTTCTGCGAAGCAGTTTCGGCAAAGCTTTCTTTGCCGCAAGGTTCTCGAACCCATAAAATATGCACATAACCCTATCTTTTTTAAGCTTCGCTTTAAGAGTCCTTCTAGAACTGTAACATACCTCCCTTAAAGCTGGCGCAATAGCAATATTGTTTTTGGGCAAACGGTCAAAGCAAACCATCGCTTGACATCGTGAGATACTTGAGGCCAGCGGCCAATTGCGAAGCGTGGTTTGAACGGGATTGCATCGACAGATTCAAAGAGAGGGAAAAAAATACGGAAAATTTTAAATGTGCTCCTCTTGGCGCTCTTCGCGCTGCAGTGACAGTGGCCGTTGTGTCGAAATCCGCCATGGCCACGCGAGGTTAGAGAGAGTTCGCAGTTTCGACTTTCAATCTCCTGGCGGAAGGACTCATCGTCGTATACAAGAAATGGAGTTCGTTTAATAGCAATCCTCCGCTTTGTATCGCCACTTCCCCATTGATATTATTCTCCGATACCGAAATACGCTGCCGTCATATTTCTTGCTTAGACGTCCCGTTTCCCGGAGCAACGTTTTTATTGTCTCGTTTTTTTTTTTTTTTTCGTAGCGTTTCTAGCGCTTTCGGGTGAGGGGATTAAGAGTCTTATTCCGCGATCGCTTTTCTTTGCTTGCTTCGCCCGATTTCTGCGTCGTGGCATCTCATATTTTGTCGTCCGTCACGCACGTGCTGCGTGCTCCAGTTGTGCCTGTCGATGCGTAAGCTAGGGCACGTCAACGCCTGCGATGGTTTCGTTGCCGCGATTACGTTCACTCTTCTGTCGCTGGCACCGGGTACCCATGGGAAAGAAGGGCGGGCACAGGGGCACAAAACACCTGATTGGTTTTCACTATTTCCTGATTCTGAATGTTAAGCTCATCATTTCCGCTTGGAGTCATTATGGCATTGCGAAAAGCTTTTAATAACTGTAGCGACAGGCACTCGCAATATATCGCCTGCTTATAGACGCTGAAAAAGAACGAACACTAAAGACAATGTTTCACCCTAAAAACGACATTTTTTTTCTCCACAACAATATCAGTATTGGCTCAAAACCAATTGATTTTTTAATTTAATAAAACACTATAGGGGTATTTTTTGGCAAGCATATATAGTGGTCGAATCACTTGGGCTCTCTTGTATGAAAACTTTCTCGAATTATTGGTACTTTGTACGGTTTCATTTGTATACCCTGCGGCAATTAATTTTATCCAAACAAAAATTTATCGGGTGTCACTAAAATTACTGTGGCTTGGCGTGGTGTACTGCCACCGCCAGCAATATAAACTGAACATTTATGTTGGAGAAAAAAAAATTATTCGTGGTCTTTGCGATTTGCCTTTCAATGCTCATACAGAACAAATTTCCACGAAATGTCAACTTATACATGTTCCCAATCTGGTAAGTTACCGACAGGCAATAGCTCACTTAAAAGAAAAAAGTCTGAAAAACGTTACTTTTATTTGCTGACGGACCTGAAAATTAATATTGCACACTATACACTACACGCACACTGTATAATTGGCATGAGCCGCGGCCAAGAATTTACAATGGTTCGAAGATGTTACGGGCCATTTCACCACTTGTACTGCATTTCTGAACGTATAGAAAACTTCATGTTCCTCATTTGAACCGTACCGCCACTTTTCTTCCTTCTAACAAGTCGTATAGTGTATTGAATCTCTTTCTTGTTTTCCATACCATGCCTGTTCAAAATTGTACCCGAATATTCACAAAAACTATGGACTTGTGCATTGGTATTCTAAAAATAGCAGAATTTTTGGTTGTATTTTCTATTTCTTTCCTCTACTTTTGCCTTCTTTTTCCTTTATTTCCTTTTTTCTTAATTGTGTGTTACTAAGCGTCATTGCTCGGCTGATGTCTGCCAATATGAATTTTACGGCGATTCAAGTCACCTGTATACCCGGAACTTTCTCCTTAAGTATCCCCTATAAAAATGATTTTGCTTATTTTATGTTAATAAATGCGTCTCATAATACGAATTTTGCGAGGAGCTTGCTTTTTACCGAGGACTGATTACTGAAGCAACCGTTTCCTGCCAGCCTGTGGGCGCTTGTGTCCAGTAACATCGTCTCTAACGTCAAGGGAACGTCATGACCTTACTATAACCAATAAAGCAGCAACATACGGTATCTACGAATTTGCTGACCGTCACGTCACGGCATTGCTCCTGCTCCTCAATAGTGGAGTAACGTTTGAAAATGCTGATCGTATAGAACAACTCTCCGGCGGAGAAATGTGAACTGCTGGAACCGAAAGACCCCTTCCCTTTTATTAAAGGTAGTGTCTATTATCACGGCAACCGTGAGAATTACCGTCAGAAATTTCTCACGGCAGTCGCCTCTCACTGGCTAAGCACACTGCCAGGATATTTTATGGGATAAATATTCCCTAAAAAGCCATGTTTTCCGCAGCTGCCCTTGTAGCGCTGTGGTATGGTACTTGCTTTTAAACGAGAAGTCTCAGGTTAGAGTCCGACATTGCGAAGTTCTTTTTTTTTTTAAGCTTTCTGAATTTTTCTGTCATATTAATTTTGTTAACGCTTTTTTTACTCTGGTTTTTACAATATCAAGAGATCGGCGAGCAAGACTTCTAAAATGCGTTGGATTACGCTTGATATAGGTTGTGTTCTGTGTCGTTGGTCTGGGTTAGATAGAGGTTTGTTGCAGTTATGATGCGTTCGGTTAGGTTACGTTAGGTTCGTTGAGGTCATGTTATGTTAGGTTACGTTGCAACGTAATATATTCAGCAAATTTTAGGTCAGCCAGCTTTTATGGAAACTGCCGTGAGAATTTCCTGGAGGTAGTTCTCACGGCTGCCTCTTCTTTCACTTTCGCTTCTCTCGCAATCAAGCTGAACGTTCCCACACCGAAAGAAAGGCATAGCAAAAATGACAAAAATGGCATAAAAGAAGCATGCGGACAGGAATGTGGAACACGTCATTTTGTACGTTATCAAACGCTATTTCGGCGGCTTCGTGTTGGCGACTTGACTGCAACAGCGGCAGCCCACTGATGAATTTTCATCGAGGCAACAGGTTGGTTTGGGGAACGTGGGGTAAAAAACTCGAACGCTAGAGGAAGGCGTAAGCACAATATTTGAAGAGCACAGATTGCTGTAATGAGGGCAGGTGGTGTTTTTTTTTTTTTTTTTCGCACGGAGTGACAAGTCTGATGGATGGACTAACAGCCGGGCGTCTCTTTTAAATATTTAGCGACTCAGTCTCCCCGCACGAGCGGGCGTGTGTGCGCGCGTTGGAGAGTAAGCCTTTGAGATAAATTATGCGCCTTTAAAAAAAAAAAAAAGACTAACCGTATTTCGGGACGAGGGCTGGGAAACGGAATATTAATGTGCCTGCGCTTATAGATGCAGGATAGCCAAGGTATACGCAGGTACGACGGGACAAAATACAGAAACAGGAAAAGGGCTCCGTCGAAAGATGAGCGGCAGTAGCATTCATTCGAAACTTTGCGAACACTGCGATGTAAAAATATATTCGAAAAGGAACACACATATTCGTTAGACAAGTAGCGAAGGGAAAGCGATGCAATGGAACAAGAAATGCAAGAATGACGGAGCAACTTTAATCATTCCTTTCGCTCGGAGTGGGACCCAAAGTCTGGGGCTGCTCGCCCCTTTGCAAGATATCACCAGTGTGCTCTTGAGACTGGCGGCGAGTGAGAATCGGTAAAACACGATCGAGTGAAATGTGCAGCGAAATGTGCAGCTGAGCATGATTTGCGTGTCGGCGGCTGTCTTGTGGGTGTGCTTGGTGAGCGACGTCCTGCTGGCGGGTCGCTTCGGCAAAGGTGTACTGGCGTCAGTTCCGTGACGAATATGACGTCAGTTAAATCTTTGTGCATCCCGACATAAAACACTTTCCTGTTAAAACATAAAACCCGAAAACAAACAACCCTAAGTATAACGTACTCTTTAGTACTAAAGGTTGCTTCGCCACACGAAGACCCTGTGTGCATGGTTGCACCCTTTACAGGTCGCTTGCTTCGTTGTACTGGCGCCACTTTCGTTACGCGTATGACGTCACTCAATTGTTTGTGTGCCCCGGAATAAAACACTTTCGTGTTAAAAATAGGCAAAAGAAGAAGTTCTTGCCATGTCTAGAGAACGTACTCTAGATGCCTATGTATGGTGAGAGCAAATGCAACCATTCCGTCGGTAAGTATTGAAGCTGTTTATATGGGTCGCTTTTTCTACTAACAACATTGGCCAGAGATGCTCCCCCCCCCCTCTCCGGTCCCTTAACGCCAACAAAACACAGATACTGCTACAAATAGATCTGCCGCCATTAGTGGCCGACACCGCTCGCAATTAGCCAGCACCCGCTAATTACGCCAGATTTTCGCGGAAACTCGCTTCGCCAGGAGTCCTGGATGGTTAGGGCTATCGCCGAGCCACAAATCGAGGATGAGCGGAACAGCCTCGAAGTGAAGTGCAAGCAATTCCTTACACTTATATTAAGCGACGTTGGAAGCGCATAATTCCTACCTGCATTCGTGAGCCTTGAGATTGCCGAAACGTAGATGAAG
Source organism: Haemaphysalis longicornis (assembly GCF_048455015.1). Lineage (NCBI taxonomy): Eukaryota > Metazoa > Arthropoda > Arachnida > Ixodida > Ixodidae > Haemaphysalis > Haemaphysalis longicornis. The sequence continues at coordinate 39,348,440 of NW_027526460.1, forward strand.
CTCTCCCAGTTTCCCTGCTCTTTTATAGGTTGTGCCGCTATATAAGTTAGCGGCTCCCCGTGTTGGTACTTCATTACGTGAACGACATTCACATAAAATCACACGAATCGCATCAATAATGTTTCCAATATCAGCAAAGTCGTATACAGAGCAATGTTTTTTTCTTTCGTGTGGCGGAATCCTCCGGTATTATAGGTGATTATTAAAATAAGCACTGAACGTTCACCCAGCTAAGGGGTTTAGAGGCACTGTTGATTCGTATGACAAGCGCGGCGGTGGAACTGCATTTAAATCGCTCCCATTTTCCTCTGTGTTCTTCACACACAGAAAAGCGGTTAAAATATCAAGTTAAATTTTTCTCACTTAATTGCAGGAACTAGCCGTTCGCTATCACGCTTGGAACGGGAACCTCCTGGTGAGAAAAGCGGCTCCGTATTTCTTCAAGAACCTCTGAATTAAGGAGGTTTCACCGTACTTTATTCCCACGGGAGTGATAATGCAAATACACCCTTAATTCGACAAACTTCTGCTGTTCACGATACAGAAGTGGTTTTGCCTTTCGCGAGCTCCTTCGTCCGCAGCCTTTCCTTTCGTATACACGCAAGGTTGTCAGCCGGCGCGACGAACAAATCCGTACATCACGTTCTGCGGCTGCTGGCAGGCGGCACCGTGTCTGTCCTCTGTGTCGGCGATTGTTTGCCTTCCTGCAGAGCGGAGCAGGATGCGACGCATCACGCAGACAAGCATAGCGCGAGAGGTGGTTTCCGCTCGCGCGCTAACGGCTGTCAGGGCTGCCGCCGCCCGCCGACCTCGCTCTGCTCACTGCCCAAAATGACGCTTTTGTCGTGGCAGCCGCTCTAACGGGATCAGCTGCTCTAACGGGATCCTCGTATGGGTACGGCCACACCCAAATTCGACTCTCCGCTGCCAATTACAGACATGAATACGCGAGCAATTAAACGAAATACGAACTTCCAAGCAAGTATAGTCTTGGTAGCTACTTTAACGCGCAGCGTTGAGGGCCCCGTGGCGCTGAAATGTCAACGTCGCCGTCGGCGTTGAGTGTGATTAAAAAATTGGCTGAAGCTGGCTGGCTGACTTACTCAACAAACTTTATCGAAAGAAAAATGAGGTAGAGGGTAAGGGTAGAAAAAAAATTAGACCAAAAAAACCCGGCCGATTAGGTCCTTTTGAATCTGTAATGAAAAGTCCCGTAGCGCCACCTCGTGGGGCCGGCTGAAACCCCCAGAACCGTAAGAAGGCATGCGAGACAGATGGCGTGCGAGAGAGAGCGGAAAGTTTTCACTGCTCGCGGACGCCGCTCTGGCATCCGATCACGTCTGATCTTGGGTGTAATGTGCCGTAGCGTGCGCTCGCTCTTGATAGACGCGTAATGGATGCGCTACCTGTGCCGGGCGTACTAGTCTTCCTCATCCCCGACTACGATGACGCTATCGCGTTCCGAGCTTAAAGGCGAAGCGTCCTCCAATTTTTATACCACCTGTAAGGTATACTCAGAATTCTACACATCTGTTACGCAGCCTTGCAGCGTGACGCGTACCTCTTTACATGTCACGACCGAGAATAGCGCGTTATATTCTCGTGACTGATCGTCGGGAGGGGGCATGGGTGAAAATCACGAGGTCGATGTCACGTGAAATAGAAGGGAAGCAACTATCACTGACTGCATTTTTTCAGCGGTGCATAGCCGAACCGCATGGTAGTAAACCAGTAACGTTACTTATCTTCGGTTCAGTTCCGGTTCGGGTTAGTGGTGCAATAAAATTATGGTGCCTGTTGCAGTTCAGTTCCGGTCGAATAGTTCGGTGCTAGTTTTCGGTACCCTGAAATACAAAAAAAAAAGTGATGAACGAAATCTTCAGTTCGCAGTTTTGCTATACAGTGAATTCGCTCTCTCTACGCCATCGTACTGTGTCGTCTTTATCATGCACCACCTATTTTTTTTTTTTTTCATTTTTCGGCGCTTTTCCTTCCACTTTCGCTGGCTGTCCGTCTCCGGTGTGGTGCGTTATCGAGAGGCGCCGACGGCAGATTAGGGCGCCGGCTTGAGCGCGAAAAGCACCATCTTTCATTTCGGGGCCGCTCAGACCTGGCAGCAGCGAACGACTCGCTGGGGACGACGGCGATGGTTGTCCGGGCCCGACTCTATAGGAAGCATCGATTTCCAGAGACATATATCAATGTCGCTACACGACACCTCACCGTGCCAACTTTCCCTCTCGAACACTAATTGCGCTGGGAAGTTTATGTCGATCCCTATTTTGCTTAATTTGCCCAGTCTTTTTGCTTGCCCAAAAGTCGAGGACGGCTGTACTACTTTTTTTGCTCTTCCTTTACTACGGGAGGAACATATATTTCGGGGGTTTGGTTTGGTATCTCCCTGCGTGAACGGCACGTTAAAAGAGTCGGGAATTCTGCCGCCGCTACACCTGCGCTCCATTACGCGGGAATCGACACTTGGATTTTCTTTTTTATGCTGTGTTCTTGTTTGTCTTCAGGCATAACTGCTTCCTGTGGAGTTGATTAGGTGCACCGTTCCTCTGAAAGCATTAAATTAAAGCGCTAAAATAGACAGGGACACAAGATATACACGTAGGATATAATGCGCTGACTATGAACTGATGTTCATTAAAAAACACAAACACGCGCGCGCAAACACACACACACACACACACACACACACACACACACACACACACACACACACACACACACACACACACACACTATATATATATATATACGTGCACACACGCACACATGCACAGAAAAGAAGGCCAGTAATTACCAACTGTAAGGAAGTCAAAGTACAGTAGTAATTCTTACTTTTTTCTAGATGAAATTGATTGTTTTTTATTTCGTGATTAAATAGAAAAAAATGTGATTGATCGCTCTTTCAAAGGAAGCGGTAAAACACGAAATGTGCCTTAACAGGAGCAGTTGAATTTTTATTGTTCATCGATATGAACTTGCGCATCGCTATTTATATTTCGTCGGTATGGCACCATTAGACACTGTATTGCACGCGCCGGAGCATTGCATAAATCTGACTGAAACAACAGGCGCTCGCAAACAATGTGAACGAAAGCGAATGGGTTGTCAGCGACTCGTTTGGGGACCTCACGTCCGCGGCAGCGAAAGGAGCATGATTTGCGGGTGGGCGGCTGTCTTGTGGGTGTGCTTTGCGAGCGACGTCCTGCTACCGGGTCGCTACGGCGACCACTTCGGTCCTGCTTAGTGGCGTGGATGGCAAACGGTTGCGTTGCGAGGAGCTCAGGTTGTGGGACGCGAGAGGGAGAGTTCGTAGCTTGGACCGTCAAGGCGTGAACGCGTTCCGCTTCCCGCTGGCGTGTCTGTCGTCGCACCAAAGCAGTCACGACCGCGACATTCGCCCGTCGGCGTCGTTGCCCGTCTGCCTTTGCAACAGTTCCTGCCTTAATACAACGTTGCCTTTATGTAACAGTTTTCCGACATGGGACCATCACACCCGCAGCAGAAGGCGGCGGAAAAACACCGCTGCCTTATCGATGCCCCAACTGTCGGCGCTCATTGGCGTCATGATGCACGACTTCGTTGGACCTCACCTAGATGGCAGCACTACCTGAATGGAGAAGATTATAGGGAAAGATATAAGGCGCGTTCGTACATCTACTTACGCTTGAGTTTATAGCCAGTTGTCAGAGCGTTTCGCATCTCCTGTTGCGGCGAGAAAGATCGGGGGCTCTAAACCTAGCGCAGGCGCGTCAATGGAAATTTCTGTGGCCATGTGATTTCGGTGACGGATATGACGTGGATGAGGTCTTGGTGTATCCCGGCATGAAACACTTCCGTGTTAAAAAAACGGAAGGGGCAAAAATGCTTCCGTGGTGGGACTTTAACCAATGACCACCGCAATAGGTGTTCAGTGGTATTAGGACACAGGTGCATTCATATAATTGGGACTTAATTTCTACGGTGTCACATAACGAAGAAAGCCACAAATTGTGTCATAGTGAGGCCATGATTCTTGCATCCGGGATTAACTCATTTCTCGGAATCTGTAGGCTGTAAATTTTATAACTGAGTATGGACGTTATTCGTCTTACTCCTTTTTCAGTTATATGTTCTTGGATTACAGCGCATGCACGCTGTTATTTTTATTTTTGGCGATCTATCTAATACACCCGAAAAACGGTGACTGTTCGCTCTCGTGGTATGATTGCCCGCCTTGAAGCCATCACAACCTACAGTCAAATACCAACTAGGCAATATTTAACTCGGAGAGGTCGCGTTGCAGTATAAAGGCTAAGGTTATTTTCAGCGTCACTGCGTCCGTACGACCCGATGGAGTAAAAACAGGGAGAGATAAGCCCGTGGCCGCGGCTCTCGGATCCCAAGTTGTCTTTGCCTCTGTTAGATGTTTCTTGTGCACTTAGCTTATGCACCTTGGCCTTAGAGACGACGCTCTTTCTTCCGTACAATCCAATCGCGCGAGCCTTTCCATCTTATTCCGACGTAGCCCTCTGACGCAGTACTGTTGCGAGAAAGAAAAAGACGCCTGCGTAGCTCCGCGCATACCCTGTCCGAGTCCCCCACGCGACATCCATCTTTGGCCGCTTCCCTCGGTTCTCGCTTCGCCTTCAGGACCATTCGCAACGAGTGCTTACCGAGTAAGCTATCGCGCAAAACCTCTCGCCCCGGCGATGCTTTGATGCCTGCGTATCTTTGTTTTGCTAAAGTGCTAGAAACATTGCCCAAACCATACTGTGTGCATTGCAGCTGCTTCACTGGTCCACGAGTGTCTTTTTTAAGGCCTTTTTTTGTTGTTGCTTATTCATTTTGTGGCAGGAAGGTCGATCGAAAGCCACCCGCCGCGGTGGCTCAGTGCAGTGCATAAGGCGCTGTTCAGCGGAGCCCAAGGACGTGGGTTCAATTACTGGCCCCGGCGGTTGCTTTTCTGGTGAAGGTGACAATCGAAAACGCCTACGTGTTCGAGATTTTGGCGAACATTAAAGGTCACCAGGTGGTCAAAACGAATCCAGAGCCCTCCATCGTCTGCGTATCGTCGGTGCGTTAAACCTCATAATCAATCAATCAATCAATCAATAGAAAGCTCTTTTCTGTGTGGCATAGGAGTAGAGTAATGGTTAAGTCAGTTTCCCACAACCACGCGGCCCTGCGTCCAATATTCGTTCCCGGCACGAGTTTTTTTTTTTTTTTTAGTTGGATTTAGCGCGAGGGTTTTAAAGACCATAGTCTTTCTTGGGCTACTTGAACGGGAAAATTTTGCTCTGTCTGTCTGTCCGTCTGTATGTCTGTCCTAGATTCAGCCAGCCGGCCAAAGTAAAACATATGCTATGCGATAGTCTTATATACTCACAGCGAAATTTAAACGCCTAAGTCCGGTTTTAATGTTGATACCTCTCAACATTGTTGAACAAGAACAAGACTTTACGCAAATATAAGGCAGAAAAGCAATACATGAGTGATATATGCAGTGTTCCTTTATTAGAAAATTACGGATGCCTGCTTTTTGCGGTAGCAAATGAAATACTACGTCAACTGCCGAAAACCGTCGCCTGTTGTTGCCCGCGCCACCTCCTGGCGGCATTAAAAAAATAAAACGGCAACAGCAACGAAAGGTTCCACTAGATAGGTTCTGCGTTCCGCTTGGAACGCTCGTCGGGTAGGGCAACGCGGTTCTATAAACGTAGTCGGGTGCCTCTATTCACGCGCGTCTCCGCCGTACGGCAGCGCTGGCATCGAGGCATTTGACTTGGAGTAGCGGGACGCGGTAAATTTAAATTGACTTGAGCAAACCTCTAGAGTGTTATCTTGGAAGGACCGAGACGGGAGAGGAACAGCATGAGAGGTGAGCGGGAAAGAGTAGGGAGGCATTTACTTGGCAGGGGCACCGGTCGACTATCGTCTTGCGTCTACATTTGCAACGAAAGGAGCAGATACGCGGCCAATTTTTGGTACCATCTGCTTCCCACAAGGCGCGCCGGTTTTTTGTTTGTTTGTTTGTTTGTTTTTCGTCTCCCGGAGCACATAATGCTGCTACATTCCGCGTCCGGCATGTGAACACGCTTGTGAGCAGCCCGTCAATGCTGACGGGCTCAGTCGCCTCGCGATGCCAGAACGGTCACCACTCTCCGAGTGCCGCTGTCCACCGTGCGCCTCCCCCACTGCTCCGCCCGCGCCACCGCTGGTGGAACATCACAATCTTTTTCGCATTAAACAGCGAGGATTTCGATTTTAAAAACTCAGCCTCGTACAAACGGGCACCTGTGGAGGTGTTGCGACTGAATATCGTCAAAATTCTGGCATCGAAACTCCCGAGAATTGTATATCTGGTGCCTGCGATGAAACCTGCAGTGAGGTCGCGATAACGAACAAGAAAAGAAAATGCGAAGAACGAAAACCTTGGCCGTAAAAAATCACGCAACAGTATTCAAGATGTGATAGGGAGCGAAATTGTAAGACGAGTATAAATCGCAGAAACCTTAATACGGTAGGTCGTACTGCTGGGGCTCTCAAAAGACAAAAAGAAAGCAAAACAAAGTTTTTTTTTTATCGGATTATAACATCGGTGGTCATTTATCTATGCCGGAGATTCACACTTCGCACTGCTGAGCAGGGGGAGAGTATAAAGCAACGGAATACGTGAAACAAAAGATAAAGAAACAAAACGGGGAAGAGAGCAGTGAAGAATGAAAGGCACAAAACAAAAACAAAAATCAAACGAAATTCTGCAGGCAAGAGCTGGGACATAAAAACCAGGACACGCCGCTGAGGCCGAGATTAAGGCTTTTCGGCCGGTGCCCGGTGGTCCACTCCGGTGGCAAGGAGAGGCGAGAGGCCTGCACGAACCCTGCAAGGTGCGCGGCCGCAGAGGGTAGAGGAGACGCCGCGAAAACGAATTTCCGCGCTCCATAAAGTGGACATTAACGGGACGTGACTGTCATACCGCTCTCGTTCATCGGAAGGACTTCCTCCTCCCGCGGGCCCGGTCTCGTTGCCCAACTTTTGGCTACGCGTTTCTTCGGATGTGATGGCTGCAGTATCGTTTAAAAGCAGGGACAAGAAAGAAAGAATAAAAAACACGGTGCGCTGCCCCTGATTCTTTTAGGCCTTTCGCAGGGGACCGGAAACGGGGTTTATCCCGCTTTATTAACGAATCCTGCCGGAGTGCTGCCGATGTGCATGATTGCACGCCAGCTCCTGTTTGATGCGATTGAAGTCTCCCGAGGAGGTCGCAGAGGCGCGAATGAATACTTGGCTTGATTTTGTTAAGGCGAAAGAGTCTTCGATATCTACTTTTCAAGCACGTCCGTTGTGAGGCACAGATAAAATTGGCGCAGCTTGCACTAGCGCTGCAAAGCTGGAGAAGCATCAAAGCTGGGGTCGACCTCGTCCCCCCCCACCCTTCCAACAGTGCCCACCCTTCCAACAGTGGATTCCAAGAGAGAGGCAGCAGCTGGACCTTGCAGTAGACACCCGTTTTGAGTGGCACTGTAAAGCAAATACCATTGAAGTATACGCAGTGTTTTATTCAGCAGCAATCGTCGTCATCCCTTTCGCCGTCGTGTCCCGACGGTACAGCCGCGTAGGGCAAATCCTCTTGTCGTGCGTCCTCGCCTCTACAGACCTCCGCTTCTTCGTCAGCTGGTCCCGTGGCCGTCTTCCCATGTGGATTGGGAAGGGATGGGTTGAGATATTTGTTGTCATCGTCTTCGGCGTGGCGGACCCGTGGCGCAATGGTCGCCACACGACGACGACGACGACGACTAAAGCGGGAGCTTCGCCTATGGCGTAAGCCCACGCGCAAGCCTGGTCGACGCCGGGTGGTCACCACTAGGCCCACGCTCACGTGCGCTCGCTCGAGGCTTTCTGTCCCTGCCGGACGGATTTGTGTCGGCCTAAATAGCTCTGCTGTTAGTATAGGCGCGTGCAGGGAAAGAAAAACAGCAGCGCAGGAGGAGGGTGGGCTGCTGCCGCGCGTGCAATATAAGCCGTTTTGAGACGTGGAGGTACGGACGGGGTGAATGGGTGCTGTCCAGGGGTCTGGTAAAGTGGTGAAGGACGCGGCCGCAAAGTTAAACAGAAAGTTCTACAGCAGATCAACGGAAGGTCAAACCAAGCGTTTGCCTTCACATTCTTAGAAAGTTCTAAGCATACCCCGTAATTTTGGGGGGACGTGGGCAAGCTTATACGAGCATGACTGTGATGTCTCGTGGATTATGAAAAATATCGCTTCAGTAGCGTTATTTTCTTCACCTTTTGTAAATGTCCCGGATCATTCTACATCCGCAGACCTCAGAGTTCTTCAGCAGTCGCCACGTTTCCCGTTCGAACTGGCACCTTCGTTCGGCCATAATCACGCTCGCTCATATTTCGAGCTTCATTACTCTTTTCGTGTTTTTCCAGGCGTAAAATGAGAGTGTGGCTGATTCGACCACTTGCCACTTCTTTTGTCTTTCGTCTCGCTTGCCGGTGATCATTTACCGCTGATTGGATTACATTACGCGCGAAAGCGATACGTATGATAATTGTAATGTACTCTCATATTCAGCGCGTACTCCTGCTCATTCTTTTTATATCTTCCACGGCTATGCCTTTTTTGTGCTAGTCGCCCCTTTTTTACAGTTTTTTTTCTTTTTCTTTTTTACGTTTGATGGCGCAGAACACGTTCCGTTCCAATGGATTGACCAAAAGGATAAATGGAAAGCGAAACGAAGTTTCATTTGATATAGAGAGATAGATAGAGAGAGAGAGTCTTTATTTTGAAAGCGCGCAAACAAACACACGCACGCACGAACGCTCTGGCTTCAAACACGCGTTTGCAATTGGAGCCTCGGGATTGGGCTCCTGCGTGGACGACTACCGCCACCTTGGGAGAGACGGAGGAGGCTAGCCACGCATGGGATTTGGCTTGGGCAGAGGGCAGTGTTTTTGTGGAGGCAGAACAAAAGTGCTAAGTGACCGTACTCACAATCAGCTTCGCTGTAAAGCTTCTCTGGTTATCGCTTCTCGGCCTTAAGGCTAAGATCAGAGTGCAGTCTCTCCTCTCGTTGTTTAACGTTTACAAATGAGGCATGGTTGCGGGTTCAGCGTAACGGTGGTGCACTACAATTGGAGAAGTTAGTGTGCAAGCTAACTATTGATTGTATCGCGCCCCGAATGTCTCCTAACGGTCCTGCTGCACTCGATCAGTCAAAACCAAATTATTTTTCTCGCACTCGGACTTAGCAGCCCACGTACCGTACGTGGTGTAACCATGGAGATGTCGTTTCACCATCAGATTTCATTCCATTTTTGCGATCACATTTCCTTCTGAGCGTGACGTACGCTAAGCAATGCGCACGTTAATGCTCGGTGCGTCGCGCCGCGCGCTTTCTTTTTCTTTTCTTTCGTTCAAAGAGCATCAGAGCGCAGCCGGCAGACATCGTGTCACCGAGCCGAGTTGCCGGAGCCTGGTCCCTGGGGTCGTTGTAATAAATGCACCTTCGGGGGGCTTTCGCTCATTCCCCTCGGAGGCCTACCGAAAAAGAAAGGGAGAGGGGGAAAACTTTGCAGTGCAGCGCCACTCTCTTCCAGCCCATTTCCAGCGTCGTTCCCTCGGATCTCTCTAGAGGGCACTCGTGATGGATCGCGTACCGTGTTCCTATTTTTTTCTTTCGGACGGCAAACCGTAAATAGAGTGAACCTGCGTACACGGTACGAAGTGGTAGGAATATATACTGAACTCTGGTCGAGGGAAGGCAGAAAATATTCAGAGGAACTGCAAGTGAGTTTGGGGTCCGATCCTTGCAATTCATGTCGTTATTTTAGTGGTGCTAGGTAAAGGTATGCTTTTGTTTTTAACTCCAAGACGCCTCTTTCTCGTAGCTTGATGAAGGCAGCCTACCAAACCTTGGAATCACCAGTAGCACAAAAATGTGCCTTTCCCCTTAGTGGTGCGTTTCCACGGTTCATTTCATGATTGAGAACGCATACGAGAAGCTGATCGCCGGTTACATTCATCTTTAAAACTTGCCGACAAATTTTTCTTCGTGACAGCTCTGCTTTGGCGACTGTGCCCTGCATGTGCGTTTCCTTTTTTTGCAGCATCTGTTCGGCACAGTAAGTGTTTTGGCCCTGATAGAGATACTTCAGGTTTATGCAACAAAAATACCAAAATGACGCCTTTGGAATATAACGAGCGATCCTTGTAGCTTACGTTGTATTCGCGAAATCGCCTTTCAGCTTTGTTGTATAGGAGCCTTTATCTTCAGAATTTGTGTTTGATTATTCATTTACAACGACCAACAAAAAACAAACTTATTCTTCAATTGTTTTCCAATGCAGAGTGTTTGAATATTGCGAGGTCCTCCCCAATGTCGTTTCTTCGCTATAGTGTCGCCATCTTGTGGGACAACCAAGGAAGGGGCCTTGCATGCTTGATGTTTCTACACATCGAGCTTACCGAACCTGTCTTCGTGGGGTTGTGACATATGGTGTGGCAGTCTTGGTGAGAAACCAGCGCAGATAGCATAGCCCAAGCTGCTGCCACCACACGAAGTAAGAAACAGACAGGTCGGAAACTTCGCTTTCTGGTGTGGCAAGATAACGTCGCAAGTCCTTGGCGTACGTTAAGCTAGCAGCATCTGTCGCGGCAGAAGGAACTGCACGGACGCCGTGATCGGCACTCCGCTTCGCAGACGTAACGAATGTAACTATGGAGTGAATGTGGCCGCTGTCATCTCGTCCACCAGGTGCCGCTATCCTATCATTCGCACCCACAGCGTGAAGCTTTGTAGTCCGCGTTAATATTTTTTGTGACATTATCTGGTCGCTCACCCGCTGCCGTCGTAATAGGTGTTTCGCCAGCTAAGTATATATTGTTACGGAGAGAAATGTGTGAAGTACTGCAGATGCATTTACAAGGCGTATTTACAGAACGGAAGGTACTGCGCAGGTTCCGTGTGTCATGCACATTCTGCACGGAATTCCACTGGGCAACCGTAAGCATTGGGCGCTATAGACAGGGGGATCACGGCTATGCAAAGCTGGCGAAGTAATTTGCGACATATATAATACACGCTTATCGTACCGAAAAGATGGCTGTGAAACAGTGTGTTGACCCACTGTCATCTATTCGTTGCCCAAACTACGTCCGTGCCGTTACGGTCTCGCACGGCATGCTAGAAACTTCATTGATTGATTGTAGGGTTTAACGCGCCGACGCAACGCAAGTGATGAGGCGCGCCGTAGTGGAGGGCTCTGGATTAATATTGACCACCTGGGGATCTTTAACGGGCACCGAAACCTCGTACACACGGAATTTTCGCTTTTCGCCTCCACCAGAAAAGCGGCCGCCGCAGTCGGGAATCGAACCCGCGACCTCGTGCTTAGCAGCACCCCGCTAGAAACTTAAGGGGGCTTATGTGGACGCTTCGTCATAGTTGTCATAGTTATATACTCTGTTCTGGAGGCGCACGAGCTGTTTATTTTCTGTATCTTGAATATACTTCTTACAGCGTATCCACGGCACTGTGAGGAGCCTCCTCTGGTCGAATACAATTGCGGCGTTCGCCTGAGATGCTCTGCTCACGAAACGGTAGATCTATTCACTGGACCACCCAACATGCGTTAAGGCCCGTTCACTTTTGTGACAAAAGCGACGCGATTTCTTTTGCGGCGACAAAAATTGGTCGAGGTCAAACAACAAAAGCGATCACCGGGCGACTAAAGCGACAGAAATAGCGTCGCTTCTATCGTTCCAGTCGCAAGTATGAACGGGCCTTTAACGTTGTCTCTGCACCAACAATGCTTAGAGAAAAGCGCTTTCTCTTAGATTAGCACGATCTGGGGTAGCCGCCGTCTATATGTAGTATATTTCTCGTGCGCTCGTTATGCTTCACCAAGTGACGCAATAGCATCCTCTCTTCATGAAAAGGCATGACCCCAAGGGCGAAAGATGAAGCTGAGGCTAGCATAGTTCATGCGCGCCTTAGTTGTTTTCGTACTGTGCGTGCACGTGTCGGCCGTCTGTTTCCTTGTAATGCGTTTTTTTTATCCTTTCGGTAACACTGTATGTGCTTTCGTGTAATACCACATTGTATTTTTAAGGATGTCTCACGTTTTCTTCGAGTTTTCTGAACCGCTTTCTTCCGGTATAAAACTGTGGCAGCATACTCTGCCTCTGCGAGCTTGTAATTGCCGTCTGCGGCGGGGCTACATTTGCAAGCGCACAGAGAAGCCTGTCACAGGCTCCGTATATACGCTTGCGAAGGTCTGCAGACATGCTCAATCACGTCTCAGGTTCTGGTCGTGTGGCGGGTTTTTGAGACAGCTCAGGGCCTGACACTGGGAGAGTTTTCATTTCCCTAGGCCTCCTTGCTTTTTGCCCACGATACATCCCTTCAAAAAGAAGTGGTTGGGCTCGTGATAACGGAAGCGCTTAGTCTTCCTCCCTCACGTTATTTTTTTTCCTTTCTTTCTCTTGTTTGAGCGCGCATTCGACAAAGTTGTTCATATGAGTTCAAGCGCGCACTGTGCTGGGGTAATTTTTATTCCCAGCTTCGCGAGCTTACATTCACAGTTTTCGATATGTGCTGCGGAATCTTCCACGGAGCCATTCTCGTTACACTAACAGTGGAGTAGCAGAAGTGATATTGAGTAAAATAACTACCAAATATAAATACATCTAAAACAAATAAAAATGCCAAAGCTGGCCCAAAGAAGGCTGGCGGCTGTTACTCTATTCTTACACACATGGTAGCATATACATAATCATCGTCTCTCTCTGTTCTCTGTTCGTCTTCAGTAACTTAGATTGTCTAAGTTTATCGCTGAAACACGCGCCGCTGCCACATCTTTACACCACAGGAGAAGCAGCACCAAACAACGCCTTACATCGCTCCACTTGCTTGAGCTTTAAATTTAATGCATAGTAACATCCCGTGCTACCAGGCGTGACTCATTAACAATATTAGGAAGTTATTTGGCACTAATGCCGAATTACAAAGCGCAGTGATCGGGTTAGGCCCTCATGCGGTTCCGTTCTCTCCCCGTGCAGCGCTGCTGTCGGGCACCCTGAAGACGTTCCAGAAGTTCGCCTGCGACGGCCAGGAGCTGCAGCTGCGCTGCTTCCGCAACACGAGCATCTCCATCTCGGTGGCCCAGTACGGCCGCAGCGTGCCCTACCACATGCTCTGCCCGCCGCCCGACGAAGGCGCGCTCGACTACAACGGCAGCGCCGAGTGCATGGCCAAGGAGGCGCTCAAGGTGAGCGCAGGGCATGGCGATGATGGCGAACGCGTCACGGAAACCGACAAGAGATCTGTCCGAGTGTCGCTTTTAAGACGATAGCCTTAGATCTAGCTATACGGTTCATGGAACGCTTGAGCTACTGAAAATTGGTGTGTGGTACACAGAATCGCACGAAAAATCGCAGCGCGCGCCGGGAAAGCAAAACAGCAGTGGCAGAGGAGGGTTTGAGAAAGGGCGATGGACCCGGCGTAAACATCGTCGGGTTAAAGAGGTGGCGCACTGGGAAGTGGTGGCTGGCGGGAAAGAACGAAAAACAACGCCATGGCGGAAGACGCCAGAACAGCTGCAAATGTCGCTCGTTGTAACCGCCGTCGGGAGGACAAGGGTATGCATGAAGCTGCGGCAGCGGCTTCACGAGAGCAACACGAAAGTTCAACAGCAAGTTGAACAGCAGACCAGCAGAATGTCCATTCAGGCGTTCCCCTTCCCATTCTGAGACAGTTCTAAGCATCCTCCGTAATTTTAGGGGCGAAGCACCTTAGGACCTCGTTTTGTCCGTGGCTTGTCCCTTGGCGTCTGTGCACAGTGTTGCGCATGCGCAAGAAGTGTCGGATTGGATTGGATATGATTGGATTGGATTGGATTAAATTGAATTGTATCGGATCGGATTGGATTGGATTGGAATTGTATATACTGTACACACGCGTTGTCACTCATTTACATGCGCGAGTGGGCAGTGCCACGGGTGATTTAGGGTAAGAACGATCCCAGAAGGGTAAGAAGCCCCAGTGCTTCGCCCACTCCTTACGATTCACTTCGTTGAGATGCGTGAATTTTTTTTTGTCAGCGACCGTTCACTTTACTTACATCACGCTACTTTTTTTAGGCACTGTTATTTTTACAGGGGAACAGAAATAGAAAAATCGCAGCGATGAAGCTGTCAGTCGCCGATTAGACGTAGAAAAAAAAACTGAACAGTTTTTCTTCCCTGCTGCATTTTTTACTTCCCGTTTGCGATCCCAGGTCGTGGAAGCAGCTTGCAGAGAAAAAGAAGAGTGCACCGTCAAGACGAACTCAAAGTCCTTCATGGTGGATCCTTGCCCAGGAGTGCACAAGTACGCCGAAGTCGCCTACAAGTGTCGACCAAGTGAGCGCTTGTTTCCGTTATAGAGCCTTCAGCACTGTATACAAGGAACACGTTAAATGCTTTGTTAATACCTTCACCAAAAACACACGCGAGGTCCACTCCTGCCGCGGTCCCCGTTTTTTTATGGAATTGAAAAACGAACATGCCCCTGTGTCAAATGTCAATAGGTGCGGGGGTTTAAATTAATTCGTACTTCTCTCCTATGGCGGGGCTCATATCACAGCACCAGTGCAGTTTCAGTGCCCAAGCCGCAAAAAGAAACGGGTCTCGTAAACAAAAACAAAAAACAAAAAAAAAACAACGCCATCAATTGCGCTCTTCGATCAGTGCCATATATTGAAGATTAAGAGCTCGAAAGTGCTAATGAATAGGTTCTTAGCGTAGAAAGAAATAAGATAAAATAAAACCGCCATGCCTCCTTCTTTTATAAATGTAGTGAAGCATGTAACTAGCTATATATCTTTAGCAAACACTATGTACCAAGGATACGTCTCGAAAGGGGTCACCAAAATTCTTCTTGGTAGGGTAAACGTTCACAGAGGCTGTGAATACATATCAATGCGTACGGAGCTAAAGCTGTTAAAAAGGTTGGCTTCTCTCCTGCCCCTTGAAAATGAAAATCACTCAGATTTAGACGCCTGTGGAAGGGGACAAACTTTATTTCAAGTAAAGGTAGAAACATAACTTTTCCCTTCCCCCCTCCCCCCAGAAAAAGAAACCAAAATATAAGGGGATAATGAGCCTACTGTGTAGTTAAAAATAGTTTGAAGCTAAATGTTTGCCTCGGGTTAGTTAAACCAGGCAACTTTGGTCCTTCTGTTTGCCTATCTCCAGAATAGCCCAGAAATATTACTAGTGGGTCGCCTCGCTTGTGGCTGGTTCAGTGGTTAGAGCGGTGTCCAACCTGTGATCCACTCGTGGATGATGGACGAGTGGGTCACTGACAGGGTTCACTAACGAGCGAGTGACTTACGAGCGGGTCACAAACGAAAAATTACTAGTGATCCACTGACGACCCTCTTGTGATCCACCGATGGTCACCGGTAGGCCGCGTGACCACGGTGCATCACGAAGTGTCGGGGCATGGTAGGCAGGCGAGGGGGGGAAGGGGGAAGGGGAAGATCGTAACTGCCGGGGGGGATTAGGGGGGAAATATGAGGAAAAAAGAAGGAGGGGCACGAACTGGGAAAGGAGATGAAATGTGGGAAAGGGTGAAATAAGTGAGGAGGCGGAGAAGTGGATTCTAATCGGATGAGAAGGTGGTAAGAGCCAGGGGATGAGATAGGAGGAAGGGGTGGAGGGAAGAGAGGGGCTGGCCGCAGAGGGGGCTACCTGGCAGTGGCGGCACCAATGTCTTTGCAGCCGAACGAAATTGGTCGAACTAAATGTTGAAAATCAAAAAAAAAAAAAAAATAAGGAAAATAATGAAGTAATACGGAAGCTGGCGAACGGTGTAACGCCCTGCATTTCTACAATAATCCAGATTTCGCGAAAGCTCTACCTGTAATAGTTATAATATGGTAGATGAAGATAATTTCTCGAACGAAATTTTGAAAAAAAATAGAAAACGAAAAAAATATGAAAAAGCACGGAAAATGGTAAGCCGTATAACTACATGCATTTCCACAATAATGCAGACTTCGCGTATGTTCCACTTCGAATCGTTATAATAGCGTAAATGGAGATAATTGGTCGGACAGGACTTAAAAAAACAAAAAAATTAACTGCAAAAACTCACACCTAATACAAGCGGCATCAGATTGCTACGCATTAGTAGATAAGTTCCTGCAGATTTTTTTTTTTTTTTTTTTTTCAGGTGGGGGTCACTTCTCCCTATTCTCGAATCCAACAACGCCTAACCATGTTGTAGGCGATTTGTATCGCTTTCGTTGAAATGACCTTGATACCGCTTTATTTTTTCTGCACAGCTCAATTTATCTCGCGGCGGCCGCTTTTCTGATGGAGGCGAAAAGGAAAAACGCCCGTGTGTACGAGATTTCGGTGCACGTTAAGGATCCCCAGCCGGTCAAAATTAATCCGGAGCCCTCCACTACGACGCGCCTCATCGCCTGCGTTGCGACGGCGCGATAAACCCTACAATCAACCAATCAATTAATTTATCTCGCCGTTCCCCGTGCCCAGAAATCGAGTCTTACTTTCGTGCTTCATTTGTTGCGGGAGCGTTGGTTGTTGGTGAAAATTTCTCACTTCTTGATGGGGTATTTGGGTCTGGATGGCTGAAAAAAACTGTCATGCAGTTCATGCTACAGCAAAAAGCCACAGTATTAAACGCAACTTTCTCGTGAGTCCGAAAGCTCGCGGAGCCGTATACGGAACAAAGTAGCGTGTACGGGGTGCGTTGTGTTTTATTGGGAAGACAAGGGACGGTTCGAACTGCGGACGTGTATGGACGTTTTATACTTCTTCCTCCTATCAGCAGTCATTTTATCCCTATTTTATCTGATCCTGTCGGCGCTACTACAATTTGCGCTGTCGATAGGTACAGCTTCAACTGTGCAGAATTTCTCCGAAACTGATCAAGGTTTGAGGAGACCACGAAAAAAAAGTACATGTTTGGTTCATTAAAACGGCTGCTTTCTCTTGATAACAATGGAATCAATTTTATCACAAACTTATAACTAATAATCTAGATATTAAGGAAAACAGATGAAGCCGTGGCGACTCACAAGACACTTTATCGAGGGGTCCGTACCAAGTCTCAGAGAATCTGGGTTGTGCCATCGGCGGCCACAGACCAAAGACACCGCCAAGAAGCATAACTGGGCGGCAGTAGTGGGGGCGCTAGTTTTGCTTAATTGTATCACTTTAATGCGTACGCCATAGAGTTGCATACTAATATGCATATATTAGTATGAAACTCTAGGGCGTACGCGTAGTTAACATACTGAGCACCATGTTTTGAGTGCTGCCGTTTATTGCGTCAATGTTGCTGCTATTGCTTCAACGCTGACGTCGTGTGGCGCGAAATTTGAAAGTTATTTATCAACTCTTTCGCTTATTCTGTTAAATGTATTTTGTTCTGGAATAAAGCTGAGTGAGTTACTTAAGGCTAGTTCCTTAAAATTGGGCAAAGTTATTTTTTGTCGTCATAGCCTCTTTAAATACTGGAAGCGTCTACCAGCAGTTATACGTGCGCATGTCCCTGTACGTTGCGTAATCTCTGCTTAACGACCTGCTTTCTGTTGCAGCCACATTCACGAACAGGATAATCTGCAAAGACGATGTGCTTAACTTGCGCTGTCACAAGAACCTGAGGATTGTCATCTACTCGGCGAGCTTCGGAGGCACCGAAAAGGGAGTGCCCGAATGCCCCCAGCGACAGGACGTCAAGCTGTCAGGTGTGTTTTCTAGCTCTCTGGTTTTTATTCATTTGTTGTCTGCAGGACTGGATTCGGCGCCGCATCCGAGGTGCCACTCATGGGAGCTGTTCCGGGCATGTCGCCCCAGCCAAAATCCGGCGAAGAGAGCGCAGTAGTGCACTACCTTGCAGAATCTATATCACACAGTGTTCACGTGGCGCGATTCTGTAGGTGTAATGAAAGTGGCAGTTACTGCAGCAGCTGGAGACTGGAGTTCTTTCCACAAGCTGCGTGCATGCAGCACAGTGGATGCTAGACCGTTCTCAACAATCCTGCCACTTAATGCGTCCAAGTGATCGTGATAACTCATGCTTGCCGGCTTAAGAAAAGCAATAACGGGTGTTGAGGCCTTGGGGTTGGTCTGTTGTTTGGTAACGCCTATGGTGTCAGTGTAAATGAGTAAAGAAATTTAATCGTTCTGTTCGTTGCTGTTTCTTTGCGCAGAGTGCCAAGTGAGCTACGCTACCGAGACGGTGCTATCGACATGCCACGGACGGCGCAAGTGTACAGTGGGAGCAGACATGGGCACGTTCGGGAACCCCGGCTGCCCCGATGACTCAAAGCTGTTCCTGAAGGTTGTATACACATGCGGTACGTTGTATACACAGATGGAACTTTCAAACATATTGTGTAAACGGGTGTCTACGCATGTGGCACGTGCGGCAGGGCACATCGGACTTTGACATGCATGAACTTCGTGATTGAACTTTGACCATTCTGTGTAAACTGGTGTGTACAACTGTGGTATCTGCGGCAGGGCACATGTGACTTGAACGCGAAATTGACCATCCTGGGTAAAATGGTGGTTTAGATACATGTGGTACGTGCGACAAGGCACATGGCAGTGATGGGACTTTGACCATTCAGAGTAAACTAACGTGCCGTTGGGCTTGATAGTCTTCTGCAGAACACTAAAACACTGAAAAGGTGGATGTATGGCCTTGAAAAGTTTAGCCAATGCATTTCCTTTTAGAACCGGCAAAACGCGACACCAGATTAGCAATCGGCGTATAGTGTCGAAGTCGATATACGCGTCTTGGCCGTAGTGGTTGAGCCGCTTCCACATGATAAGAGAACAAGCTGCGGCCAGGATCCAGCTTTGAGTGTCACAAGGAAATCCTCTTGCAGACAAGTTAATGCATGTTTTAACGCTAGTAACACTGCGAGAGCAAATAGAACGATTAGGTACAAGAGCTTCAGGCAGCACCACTCTTTGAGCTGTCTTGTTGTCGTGCTCTTGCCCCCCTTGTGTTATTTCAGCAGCGTACTATCCTTAATAAATTTATCAGCAGAGGGTGGTAAACCTAGACTACACAGAAGAAAACTGAATGAAGTTAAAAATAGCTTTCATCCTCAAGACAAAGGCTGGTTAACGGCCCAATCGGTTTCAGATATTCCGGCTTGAATACTTTGATGTGTAACCGCGTTTGGAGAAAATTTGAAACCCTTAGTATGACACACTTACAGAGCAAAAAGAAAAATCCAGCAACTACTATGTTATAGTAGTTATGCATATTTTCAGTTATATAAATCACTTCTTCAAAATGCGTTCGTAAACGTTTTGTCCCTTAGTTATCCACATAAATGACAAAGAATGACGGCAGCGGTGTATGAAGTCAGATTTTGCTTCTCGCCGGGCACATTCTTAATTAAGCTTTTAAATTTACCTCAGAAAAAGGAGCTGGATAGCAGCCCACGTGAATATTTTGCACGGTCTTACTAGGGTGATATTCTAACTAGCCTTTATAGTTTAATGTGCCTCCAGTTGTCTTTGTCACCCCAGATTGCTGCTTTTGCGTACCGCACTATATGTGATCTAAAGGGAGCCCATCCTATATATATACTGTTCTTTTGCCCCAGCTCCCAAAGAAATCCTCAAGGATCTGGACATCGGCGGCAGCGACTCTACGAAGGACAAATTGGACGAAGAAGAAGAAGGGTACGTCGAAGAGGCGCGCTACCAGCCTTCGACCTTCAGTCCTGTAGGAGGACCGTTTGCCTCGGTCAAGCCCCTACCTGGTAAGTTGAGATAAAATAGAGCTTGTCGATCTAGATACTAGCATTCACAGACCTCGGCACGTCGGTTCCAATGAACCACCGGAGAAATACTGGTATCGGTGTTTTGCCAAATTGACTAGCCGACTCCTTAGAAGCCAGCGATCCACGTTTCTGCAAGACCGATGATCGGGCTATCAGCCACACTTCTTGAACTGTGACTAGCCGTTCCTCTCATACTCTCCGTTTTTGCTCATTCTCCAAAATACAAATGCTCGAAGATGCAAATTATTTATGCATCATAAATATTTTCCTACCATCATTAGTTGTTCCCGCCTCCTCAGCACAAAATTATAGTATCGTCTTGTAAAACGTAAAGCGGTGTGCGAGTTCGGTGATAGCGGAGAGGCTATATTAAGCATTGCTTTGTTCATTCTAAATGGCGTAAGGTATTAGTTTGCCTTAAAGAAAACCTCACGAGACAAACATGCATAAAAGTAAACTAGGTACTAGTGACACACGCCAGTGCTTTGATTGATTGATTGATTGATTGTGGGGTTTAACGCGCCGACGCAACGCAGGCGATGAGGCGCGCCGTAGTGGAGTGCTCCGGATTAATTTTGACCACCTGGGGATCTTTATCGTGCGCCGAAATCTCGTACACACGGGCGTTTTTGCTTTTCGCCTCCATCAGAAAAGCGGCCGCCGCGGCCGGGAATCGAACCCGCGACCTCGTGCTCAGCAGCGCAACGCCTTAGCCACTGAGCCACCGCGGCGGGTACGCCAGTGCTTACAAGCTGAATGTTTTATTTTAAGTCCTAAATAGGAAAGCAGTGCTTGTGTCAGTCAGCGTTTTCAGTACCAGTGACGTTCGGTAGAAGAGAACTTTAGGGAAAGGCGCAATTTTTTTCCTGGGCGGGTTTCGAGTGCGCTGATTAGCTGCCGCGGATCATGGATGGTCTAGCGACCATCTTCGTACTTTCACAGAATTTATCCTGCGGCAGTTAGCCGTTTTAAAGTACCACGTTGGCGGCCAAACGCTTGCATGGTGAATAGATGGCGCTATATTGACCTAATCTGGGCCCAATATTGAGACCCCGCGTTTTTTTCTGTCTGTCATTTCAGGCCGACCTATGGACCGCAACCAGATACCAGGGCCGACGAACAAGAAAACTGATGTGCAGAGGGATGCGAACGTGGAGGACGACAAGCATGTGAACTGCACCATGGGTGCCAATGGCCATCGGGCCGTCGGCTTCGTTACAGAATGGGTCGCGGCCTACAAGTTTATACGAGGTGGGCGTCAAATCTTGCTACTGGTGTATACTCTTTCCTGCTCAAAGCAGTTCGTATGACGTACTATTCACCTATAGTTGGTTTCCGGGTGTAATAGAAGTACAACAAGCTCTGGTGGGTTGTCGAACAGTCCGGAATCTTTTCCAAACATCTTTATACCCCAGAAATTTTCATCGCGGCATGAAGGTAACACCGAAAATAAGGCAGGTATTTTGTGTAACGGAAATTTCGTGCTCAGTTTTAAAAGGTGTCGTTGCAGCTACTCCGGCGGAATACGTTGCTAATCGCTGATAGTTGACGGGCTGCTGCTCTTTAGTACGTGGGTACAAATCGAATGCATAGTTCTGTTACTGGCACCCACTGAGAACTATTTGCGTACGTTAAGGGCAGTGTTTTGAGATATTAGTTCCTGGAAACTAACTAAATGATTAGCTCACTCAGTCCTCTATTTGCGCGCACCCATGAGCTACGTTGCCCCTGATCATTTATCATTTATAATGTTCTTTTCCGCAGCGAACAAAGAGAAGTTTATCCTCTACGTGACGCTGAGCCTGGGATGTGGCGTAGTCGCATTCCTGGTCGTGCTTTCGGCGAGGCTATACGTGCAGCGACGTCGGGACAGGCACCGGGCCAAGACAAAGTGCTCGGAACCGCTGTCCTGTTCCTTCGACGACTCCGACAATGGCGGTGGAGGGGACCAGTTCGATGTCTCCGGTCCCGGTCCTAGGCACGCCCACACGATCGAAGTGGTGCGATACGCCAACAGGTCTGGGATGCGCCGCCAGGACAGCGACACGCACCCGAGGGCGCCCATGTCACGATCCATGAACAACTATTACTACAGCTAGTGGTGAGCACCCGGGGAGGTGACTGTCTTACTTACTTTATTTTCTCTTCGTGTCACCCCCCTCGAGCCCATCACGCCCGGGCACAACTAAGAGCCGAAGGCGAACAGATGAAAGGCTGAACAAACCGTTAGGTGCGACCCGCCGGGCTGCTCCCCTCCCAGGAACCCCGGGTCAACTAACTGCGGTTCTCTGGAATGGACTTCTCAGTGGTGGCGCAGTTAGGACTTAACGCGCCTCACACACTGACGTTTCGGCAGTGCAATAGTGAAGTTCTTGAACACTGATAAGAGCGACTAGGGCTTTTGTGCCTCGTAGAACTGTGTGCGCCCCATGCCAGTGTTTTATTGCTCGCCAGCTAAAGGCGAGCTTGTGGTTACAAAGAGCATTTGTACAGAAAGGACGGAGAAGGATGCCTACCAGCGCCGTATGAAAGGCCTTGAAGATGGTGAATTTATTCTGGATGCAGCGGAAGTAATAATTGTCTGACCTCCTTGTACTAGTTCCGCATCACGGCGGAGCACTGGCAGAATAAGCCAAGAGTGTACGTATGCCTGTGCAGGCAATTTCACGGCTTTGTAAAGAATTGTGCCTACGCAGATATTGTTTAGGACCTAGATGGTCTGGTTTAGAGACCAAGAGAATATATTCCTTGTCACACAAATACCGAGGTGGGAATTTAAACTGCAATTTGTTAAACATGCAAATTACAGCTCCTGCCAGATCACAGCTTCTAGCAGATGACCCGTGCCAGAAAAAAAGCTTCGGTTTTGAAGGCTGAACAGACAACAAGCACACTCTCCTGGCGTGTTCTCTCTGATGGTTCTTACTGTTCTCTAGGCACATTCATTCCAAATTTACTAAGGAGGAAGTTGTCAAGCTGTCATAGTGATTCTCGCGCGGACAAATTTTTTATTTGGCCAGATCGTTCTTGTGGTGCCTAATTATTGCAAGTATTTACATTGTATTTCCTCTGAAGGTCAACAACATTTGAAGTAAGTACGCACCAGTAATGGCTTCCACAAGACTGCGAATTTCTCAGGAGCAATTTTTAAGGCCACCAATTTATTCGCTGTAAAGTTATTTATAGGGTCAGTCACATTATAACTGATTGGAACAGTCTGTTGCGTGTTAGAAAAGTCTGTCGTTTCTTAAAACTTCAGACTCCCTCTGAAATTATGGATGCTTATTGCAGCAATATTAACTACTGAGTTCATACAAAACTGGAGACAATGCTCAAATTGACACACGGGGTGCGTTTGTGTTATGTTTCCATAGCTCCATTGGTAGGAAGCGTTCTAGGTGGCGCAGAAATCAAATATTAATATTTGTTCAATTTCATGGGAAAGAGGTCATTCAGCACTTAATTGTATGGTCGTGTGGCTCTTCTGTGAAGATAACAACTATCGCTTCTCGGAAGATGATTCCAAATGTCCTTCTTTCACATGCTGTTGCCCGTCATTGCATGGCTAGTGAGCTTTGTTAACTTCCTTTTTATGTTTATTCTGAATGCAATGGTTGTTTACAATACTTGCACACGTTGTGCAGTTTATCTACGCTACACCTCCCCTAACCGGATAAGACTGCGACAAACACGGGTAACTGCTGCACCTATTGACAATGGGCACTGTAATGGTCACCAGGCGTATTCAGGTAATGGTAAACAGTGTTGCACAGGGCACGCGCTTAATGAGTAGTGTTCAGAGTTCTTTCTACAATAAGCACTGCGTGCCTGTCTCTCTAACTGGTGTACGTAAGAGCATTTCGTGAAAAGTACACCCCAGGAGTGTGCACTTTAGAGAAGCGAGCCAGAAGCAGTGTTCTGTGTTTATACATGTAGCCGTAGGTCTCGTAGGTCGCTTATTACTTGTGCTTTTTGTGGTATAAAATAGCTTTGTGGAGCGGGCTCCACGGCCAAACCACAGAGTACGGGGCACCAAGAAGGATCACCTTTCCAACACAGTACAAAGGGATCGAGACAGAAGTTTGTGTAAGCAATTTTTCCGCTTCTGTTCACTGCACACCAAAGTAAGGAAATAAAGTCCGTGAGGTAGGTTGCCTTGTAGAAATATTTATTGAGGCCCGTACCTGACGGACACGCTGAACAAGCTGTTGACGGAAAGTGTCTTCTTTTTGTTTTGCTCGTTTTATCACCACAAAACTCTGAGAGGGCCAACATGACTTTACGAAGTTCCCTTACAAGTTGTTACACAGTCTGGTTTGTTTCAATTAACAAAACGTACTCTGGCAATAATTTCTAGCAGGTCATTAGCAATGCAACCACCATTAAACGGATCTGCAGTGCACACTTTTAAGTGTATTGAGACATTTACTGGTGTCGAGCGTGGAAGTCTCTTATATTTTTTGTCAAGAGCACTAGATGCACCCTAGCCAGACCCGCAAGCTAATCATTTGATAATATTGCTTGTATGGTGGGGCACGTCACAAGCGTGAATTTTGGTCCGGCACCTCATCGGCAAATACATTTCTGAGGAGTGGGGGTTTTAATGTATGTTGGCGCGTAAAAGCGAACGGACAACATTATTTACTCTTATTTGGCACGTCTGGCCCTTCTGAAGTATACAACTACACGCAAGTTTGGCGTCTTGTTTGGGCTCACTACCTTAAATTCCTTCTGTTAAGCTACATCTTTACTTGATGCGTGTTGGACGTTTGTGAGAAAGTTGTCTGCACTATATATACAACAGAACTCGGTTTTTGTTCTGCTGCAGCACCACAAGGTGCAGTGGTCTGCATGCTCTTCATAAATTAGGGTGAGTGATTCGCACCTGTACCCGCGTTATTACACTGTGACTGCTTTTGTAAAATTCACACATGTCGTTGACTGTTTGTAGCCTTCACGAGTACGGCGAAGTTGTGTCTACTACCTGTACCATATTGTATGTATTCTGTGAACTGTGTTTCTTCACTGGGCATTTTGAATGGTCGAAGTTCATGTAAATCTGTAATGTTTGCACATGTGAGAAGGCAGCAACTTTGTGCACGCGAGGTTAACGTTCTCTTCACAAAATGTGTTCAAGATGCCCCGACAGGCCAAACTACACGTTGACATACCCAGCTTGATTTCACATGTTCTGTCTATCCAGGAGTACCCATCTATTCAATGCTTACTGCTACCATGGATAGTGCATTCCCGTTATTTTTTTCTATATTCTGGGGAAAATACCTTCTGATATACATTAACGTTAGTGTCCCTGTGCCGACGATTCCGTGCAATCTTTGTTTCACATGTTTTGTTGATATCCTCTAGGAAGATTTTTACTTGTTTTCTCTGGTTGTAACCAAGTGTGCATGGTTTATTCTCTTGTTTGTTCTGGATATTATGATTATTATTTTAGGTACTTGAAGGACAAGAGCCACTGTACAAACATATGACTTCGCCATACCGTAAAGCTTGGGAGCTGGGAAAATTGCATGGCGTTGACGTAAGCAAACCAAAGACAGTTCTGCAATATATATACTTCAAAGTGGACAGGCACGATACGGAACTGATGTAAAACTACAAGAAGACCATTTTTAACGAGTAATCTGCCCAATGGCATGTAAAGTTACAAGAACACCTGGATTTGGATTTAACATCAGCAGAAATCCTCTCTAAATAACTAGGTAACAAAAAAACAGGATAATTTCTGGCGTTGTTCTTGAATTAGGAATATTGCCTCGCTTTGAAAACAATAGACCCATTTTAATGCAGAGATACTAGGCTTATAACCAGCCTTACAAGGAGACACAATGAAACAATACATGCTTCAGCACAAGATCCGTGTAAGAAGGTTAGGTACTGGCAAAGAACATAACACATCGATGAAGTGAAAGGTCGTTGCATTGGTTCGGTGGCTTAGACCTCAATTCTTGCATATTGATAAATCAACTTCCCAAATTCATTTCAGGACAGTTTGACTGCAATGGCGACGTCGATAAAGAACTGTAGCACAAGTCCTGTGACGTTCTTTCACGCGACAATTACCAATGATGATAAGCTTTGTAATTAGTGCATTTCATGCGAAAGAGGTCTTCGGTTCCTCGTGATTATTCGGAGATGTATGAAGCTCGGTTACTATGTTTTATACTCAATTACTTAATCGCGAAGCTCCAGCAAAGCGTCGGAGACAATGTTTTACGCTTTGAAGCTAACTATTTAGAACACATCTTGTTGTTGACCACCCAATTAAACTTGACATCAGTGTGGGGGCTCGCCATTGGTGCAGAGATTACATGACGTGGATATCTTGTG
Source organism: Haemaphysalis longicornis (assembly GCF_048455015.1). Taxonomy (NCBI): domain Eukaryota; kingdom Metazoa; phylum Arthropoda; class Arachnida; order Ixodida; family Ixodidae; genus Haemaphysalis; species Haemaphysalis longicornis. The sequence goes on from NW_027526460.1 coordinate 39,374,615, forward strand.
TTTTGTCCTTTATTTGGATTCACTGAAGTGTATATACTTATGTAGTTTATGGAGTCAGTTTGTAAGCATTGTTTGTTCCTGAACACGTGAAATTATTACGCCGATTGCTTCTCTCTGCCTTGAACCAGAGGCTAGTGTTGCCATGCAAGATGTATTCCTTCATTCTGTACAGTATTTATTATGCAGTTTAATTACACTTTGTGCGGGCGAAATGACCGGCCTGTTAGATTATCTGGCGAGTGCTTTGGTTTAGGCACTTAAAAATCATAAAACGTTATCGTTCACATGGTAAATTTTCAGTCAACCTTGGTGCTGTGTCATTTGTGCGATGTTCCCTTTTATTGCAACCTGATGCTTCTACAGCTGATGGATGCAATAACTACTATCTACTTCTAATTCTTGATTGCAATTCAAGGCAGTTCTCCCACAAGAGCTGATTTTCTGTGTGAAGCATTGTCTAAAAGAAAAGTATAAAGTAACTCGGAACATTGCTGGCGCTCGATGATTTTTGTTGCTCTAGTTGACATTAACGGATACTTCGATTGGGTCGCTTGCCCGGTAATATTGAATATGTCTTTAAATCTTCTGTTAACAAAACTATGAGCGGTGTTTATACCAACGAGTATTATTTTATGGTGTCACCAGTAAGAAGCTGAGAGAATGTAATGATTACGGTTTTGGATGGGGATGCTAAATGTCCCTGCTGCGTGGAGCAAGCCAAATACGTCTTACACGTTTTGTAAATAAGCCTAAATGCAAACAAAATGTACATAAATATCTGAACTCTGCATTTAAAGGTGTCGTCCGGAAGCCATAAGCTGTTTTCAAGAAACAATGAACTCGTGGGTCAGTCCGTATTTTTTTCGTAATGGTCGCCTCTAGCGTTATTGAAAAAGAATCGACGGTGCCGAAGGGCGAATTTGTGACTTGCGCGTTTTACCGTTACTGTATTAAATACAAGGAGTAGTTGGGCTTCGTTTAATCCCTTGCCTCTAACGAAAGGCTCATGCAACATAAACATACTCGAGAATTGGAAGGCTTAAAGCGTCATTCGGGATAGATCTCGTTTAAGGAATAGCGATATATATATATATATATATATATATATATATATATATATATATATATATATATATAATATATATATATATATATATATATATATATATATATATATATATATATATATATATATATATATATATATATATATATATATATATATATATAACAGAAAAACAAAAAAACTCTAGGCCCCTAAAGTAAACTGGTGTTTTCATTCAACTAAAGGCTGTCTGGGATTGTAGGCTACAGTAAATATGCCCTTGCATCTAATATGATGCAGGCTAACAGAAGCAGTGAGTTATAACACGTTATAATAACGGTACCTAGTTCAAGGCGATGTAATCATCACGGGTGAACACTGATCTTTACAGATTGAAGTGTCTATTAATGAAAAATAGTTATTAAATTTATTTTACCTATAAAAATTGTGAACACAACATACGAAATACGTTGAGGTAACTATCCATTCATGATGGTTCCCCAATTTCACGTGTCAAATATACGCGGATTACAAAGCCCAGCAAGTATTGAACACATAGCCCTGCATACAAATTAAAAAGAAAGCATGCTCGAAAGCACCATGTATGTTTTATGACTCCCGTATACATCTGCTAGTCATCTGTGCATGTGTGCCAAGTGTGTCATACAAAACTTGTGGGTGCTGGTATTCGTTGTACTTGCTCAATATCCCACGGCTCGGGGTGACATATCTTCCAAGCACATGAGTGCAACAAAAACAAGGTTGCTACAGGATGTATAGTGTCAAAAATGTGACGACTCCACAGCTTGTATATAAAAACTGTACCAATGAACGGCGGAAACTACCAAAGCTTTACGTGTTTCTACATGGGACACTTTTTTTTCTTTTATTGTTTGTCTTTGTGTCAAGTGAATAAATAATATGAGTTTCGGGACATTTCTACGACGATGTTAATAAAGGACACTTGATATTTTGTTACTGTCACTGTGTTTCTTATTTCGTTCCAAAACATCGAATATCCCAACGCCTATTGTCGCGGACACACTTATTGGGCGGATTGCTGAGAGCCGTGTAGCATCCACTATCATGGTACACACAGGTTGGGAAAATAACTACACATACTGACTCTAAAGGCCTTCGCCCAGCAGTGGACCCGAGTGTGCTGCTGCTGTTGCTGCTGCTGCTGCTCATGACGAATCTAAGCTGATATCAAATTATTTCATGCTTGATATGAGTAGGTAACGAAATCTTTGACACAGTAAGCGATTATGTCTATTTTGGGCAAGTCGTAAATGCTGCTCCCATCCATGAAAAGGAAATGACCCGCAGAATAAGCGTGAGATGAAATGCGCTTTTTGTAGGAATTCTGATATCCTGAATGGTAAGCTTCCTGTGTCACTCAAAAAGCTGATATATAACCAAAGCGTTATTCCAGTGATGACGTATGAGGCAGAAACTTGAGGTCTCACTAAGCGACGTGAAAGGAAACTTAGATCAGCCTTGCGGGCTATGGAGAGAAGAATGCTTGGGGCCACGCTTAGGAATAAGAAAACAGCGGCATGGATTAGAGAATAGACTCTTATGGAAGAATTCTAGCTTAAGTTAAGCAAAGAAAATGGGCATGGGCGGGTCACGTCATGCGCATGAGGAACAACAGGTGGACCATCCGTTTACCGGAGGGGCTGCCAATAGACCGTAAACGCAATAGGGGTCGGCAGAATACTCGATGGAGAGATGAGCTGCGAAAATTCGGGGGGAAAGCATGGACTCAGCTAGCACCCCATAGACGTGGCTGGAGATCTTTGGCAGAGGCCTTCGTCCTGCAGTGGACACAAGCAGGCTGGCGACGATAATTATGAAAAGCTAAACCATAAAAGAGGGCTAACACGCCTTGTTTCGGCTTTTTTCGGCCGGCCTGCTTTGTCTTTGGCAGAACCTAAGTTACGACGCCGGAGAACCGCAGAGCTCTCAAAAGCGAAGCAATTTTGTAGTGTCTTTAAGGCGTTAGCATTATAACTTTCCCGTCAAAGAAAAACTACCGGTGGCCACCTATGAACAGAAGTGGAGAGGGTAACAGGCCCCGGGGAGAGGGGAAAGGTAGTGGCGGAGCATTAGGGTAGAGGACGAAAGCCCGGCACAGAGCCGAAGCCGAAGACGTTCCGGAGGAAATGCAGCTAGAGGAGCGGGCATGCACAGAGATGGCACTGGGTCAGCTCGGCCGCCATAAGTTTCGCTGTGGCTCCAAGTAAGCCCGGGCATGATCACGCTTTCCGGTACTCGCGGTAATGGCTGCGTTTGTGTTGTGTGTGTTGTCTTGTTAAAAGTAATGGTGGACGCCGCATATCGTGCGAGTGGTACGAGTGATTCTGCGTAAGAGCGTCCTCGTAAAAAATTAGCCACTGTGCGACGAAAATGTGCAGCCGAAACGGAGTCGCGAAGACGTCAAGAATTGTTTCAAGCCTTTAATCATGACATGTATTATCATTCTGAGCAAGACAGTAATGCCCAAAAGGGGCAACACGGCAGCAAACTAATGCCTATGCGTTACTGTCGGATAGGTCCCATTGATTGCCTTTATATTTTCAGCGCGGAATGTGGACAGAATATTGAAGAAATTATGACGTTCGTGGTAAAACGTGAAGTTCGAAAATGGCGGCAGTTACCGTATAATAAACGCTTCATTTACATATTAATTACAATTTGTTGAACCCAAACCCTATGCTTTTTTTCATATTTTTGTCCAGTGTTTTTAATTGCAAATCATTCAGCCCTAGTAAACAAAAGCAAGGTGGCTAACGTGGTTATCCTTAGTTTGAAGTTTAAATCACTCGCGCAGAAAAATATTTTTCGCATTTAGAATGCGATAATAAGACCTGCCGTTATGCCGAGAACAACAATGCTTCCGCTGGAGAAGCTGAAAATACACTGACATGAGCTAATTTGGTAAAAAAAATAAACAAGGGAAACTGCGAAGGCAGTGCAGTTGCGCGGTTTCTATGCGAATCTAAAGAAAATAGTTGCCATCGACCCAGAAGTTTGTGGCCCTTTCAAACGCGCCTATTCAAACGTAACACGGTTTGTGGCGTACATATATAGCTGCTCGACTATTTTTTATCCCAATGTAGCTCTTGCTACTTTATCCACTGTTTAAAATCACCACTCCAAAACAGGCGGCACATAACTGTTACAAAAAAAGGAGTTTATTTGGTAAGCTACGATGACTTAAACTATAGCCACAGCCTTGTTACTAGAATACGCAGTGTTATTCAACATGCGACGTCTGAATCGACGTTGCACCCGCCGCGGTGGCTCAGTGGCTAAGGTGTTGCGCTGCTCAGCACGAGGACGCGGGTTCGACTCCAGGCCGCGGCGGCCGCTTTTCTGATGGAGGGGAAAAGCAAAAACGCCCGTGTGTACGAGATTTCGGCGCACGTTAAAGATCCCCAGGTGGAGTAAATTAATCCGGAGCCCTCCACTACGGCGCGCCTCATTGCGTGCGTTGCGTCGGCGCGTTAAAGCCTACAATCAATCACCGAATCGACGTTGGTCACAAGGTCGTTATGTGATCACTCGTATCATGCCACCAAGTATTTGTAACTTCTGGGTTTTCTTTTTTCATTTCTGTGACGCTAGACTAAGCGATAAATCAGGCAATGGCTAGGGGCGAAGCGAAGATATCGCATACCTCAACGCGTTTCGGCGTGGTAGACTTCTGAACAGTGGATAATGCGAGCGGTGATGACTTGGAGAAAGGCTGTCTGAGCCTCACACAGGGCGAACCGATAACTAAGAACGTTTGTCTACCAGGAGAAGCGACCAGAGTACGAGCACCCGTCCCTGTCGGATTTCTATCGCCGACGGCTCCAGAAAGGATCCCATGCCGATCACGTCACTCCGTGCGGGTTGTTGAAGGCGTGTTTTAAGTGCGAATGCACTTTATAAGCGACCCTGAATTCCGTTGACCGCAGTCCGTCCACATAGCAACAGCTGCGGGTGCGCGCGCTCCTCGTCTTCCTTGGCAACGGGGGGAGATGGCACATACCCACGTGGGGGATTGGCCAGGAATCTCCTCGTCTTCCTTGGCAACGGGGGGAGATGGGCGCGCGCTGCCTGGCCGCTGACATGGCACATACCCACGTGGGGGATTGGCCAGGAATCGGGCGTGAGAAGGGCTAATGCACCCGCTTAAAGGAGTACTGACACGAAATTTCAAAGCTGAGATCCGCTCTAGCAATCAAGTACAACGACAACACAAATAGGTGTCTGTGCATGGCACATACCCACGTGGGGGATTGGCAAGGAATCGGGCGTGAGAAGGGCTAATGCACCCGCTTAAAGGAGTACTGACACGAAATTTCAAAGCTGAGATCCGCTCTAGCAATCAAGTACGACGACAACACAAATAAATGTCTGTGAATAAATGCATCTTTCTTTCTTTGTAGTTGTGTGTGTGTGTGTGATCTCTCTTTCGCGAACATTACCGAACCGCGCAAATTCAACTCGTGCATTCGCACTTTCACATTCTTCCCCTCAGGGAAATGCGGGGAAATTTTTTGCTGTTTTAAATAGATCGGTAGGCGCATGCGGCAGGCGCTGATTGCGAGCAGCTTCCCGTTCTTTCCGCGTGCTCAAGACGCGCTGCGGCGGCCTCCCAGACATCTATCAGCCGCTTCATCTTCTGGAGCGTGTGTACTTCGGGCATGGCAGCAGCGCCTAAAGAAATTTGCAGGGAGCTGTTTTAATAAGGCGGCGCTTAAGGAACAAATTCACTCCCGTGCTTCCGCGTGACGTGTTAGCAAATTGAGCCATCACCACGACAAGGAACAGCACGTGCGATCGCGATATCTGTCAGTTATAATACGCTTGCCTCCACCTGTCGGTCAAACACCACTCCAACGTTTATTTCAGCTTTTCTAAATTCTAAAATGAGCATTTCTTGGTTATTCCTAGCAAAACTGCTTCCTTTAGACCAGCACCACATCGTATTCGCTTACAAGCTGAAAGCTCCGCCGTATAGCTTGCAAGCCTGCCCGAGGTGCGCTGCTTTCACAATGCAGCGTATTTTAAATGCAGAGCATTTCTTTAACTCACGATGTCACCCGTTCTAGTTGTCCATCGTAGTCCGCACCCCTCCCCCTACACTATATAAACAAAAATAATACTTACCGGCCCCTGGTTTCGATCCCATGACCCTGCGGGCGGAACGCAAGGTACATGGTGCTCTACCCACTGCGCCACAAAGCCGACACAGAATGGAGGGCTACGAACGCGCCTTATATCCTTGACTCATTCAAACTACGTCAAGAAGCTGCTGATACAACGCATTCACTACCTGTGGGCGGAACGCGAGGTACATGGTGCTCTTCCCACTGCGCCACAATAATCATACCCGTGACCACGTAATTACGTCTCCTCATTTAATTACAATACAACAACCAACAGCAGCAAGTGCAACAACATCAACGTAACGCAAACTACTTAACGTCGTGCGCCCCCGGAAATGCTTTGCATTTGATCGTGCCCCTCGCGAGGGGGATGTTTAGTTTCCTGCCGCAGCAAGAACCAGGCGACCTCCTGCGCAGTTTGTGGCGCATACCCACTTGGGGGATTGGCCAGGATTGTTTCACTTACTACATGCCGGTTACGGCAGGGTTTGACTCGAACACATTTTTTGTTCAGAAACAGTTACCTTCGAAAAAAAATGTGTGGTGCTTCCCCCTTTTAATGCGAAAGCATTAATGGGACAGTAAACCAATTTTTGTCGAGTATATTTTCTTCATTCCAAATGAAAGGGCACCACTTAAATCACCTTAACCCCAAACGGCTTAGCAGATGGCGCCGTGGAACGTTTTCAATCGGAATTTTTATATCAGCCAGCCATACGTGTTCCGCCGAAAGGAATGCTGGCAACTACGACAGTGAGCAGTGCGGCGACACACTTTTAACTGTACGTGAGATTAAAACAGGTATTTAAAAACTTGTTCCCGGGTAAAACAAGAACAATGAGCAACCTTTATTAAAACAGCGAGGGATGACTGGAACCCATCTGTCGATGGTAGCGTGGTAATTGTGACGGTAAAGTGCTCCACCATTCAAGAGGCGCAATTTATTTTGTTTATTTGGCGGAGTGAGCGGTCATGAGGTGGTGAAGTGGAACTGTCGGCAGTACGAGTCGGCTCGTTGGATAGATACAAGGTTTGATAGAATATCTGGTTCTGCGGTGCGCAAAGGCGCCATTGCCAGCGTGAGTGAAATCAAACCACAAAAAACGCTTCAAAGCATTATTTTAACTACAAAATACAAAAAAGGCTCGCTCTGGAGCCTTAAGCTCGTCGCTTGCAACAGTAACAAAAGTTGCCAACAGATGACAGGGCCGCAGTGCGATCACGGCAAAGTTGAAAATGAATTCAGCAAACCGTCACTGTATTTATTACGGGAGGGGTGAGACTGGAGGGGAACAGCTTGAACAGTAGGCAGGAGGGAGAGAGGGAGGCAGTTACGTAGCAGGAGGGGCAGAAGGCTGTCGTCTTCGGGTGAAACTTGCAGTGAAGGAGCAGATACGCGGCCATTTTTTTAGGACGCGTACAGCGGACAACTTGGCAGTTTTGACATCGAAATAATGATAATCTATATAGCACAGAAAACTGCTAGCGTATGGCAAGCAATTTCTATTTTTGCAAGAAATTGCATCCCCCAACCTTGCAGGCGCTACGTACTTAGTCTCGGATAAAAAGACGGCACTAAAGGAGTAGATAACACACGTAGAAAGGCAGGCAGGTCCCGGACTATCACATCTGCCCATCATTCATACTTTGCGCTTGTTGTGCTGTTTTGCCTCTTTCAGGGCTGCTTTTTCTTTTTCTTTTTTTTTTCTTTTTTTGAGATTCACTTCACTGACTAGCCTAACTCGCTACGCTGCTGCCGCTGCTTCTGCTTCCGGAGGTGGAGTAGTCTGTCGACAAGTTAAAGAGCGCCTTCCCAAAACAGTTGCATCTAGTGCTTTATGAGTACAATCAGCCTTTCAGTTTGTAATCGCATAATCTGTTATATGATTCCGCAGCGTAGCGCAGACGGAACTGGGGCGATGGACAGCCGGAACAGAGACGTATTCACCTTGACGCACACATCATTAATAGCTCTCTGAACATGCATCCCAGTGATCAGAGCAAGAATATGTGACTGAGCGCTACTAAAGTTTACAAAATTTTCGCTCATATTCTCCGGAAGGTGAAGTCTAACAAATTATCCCGAGGCCAAACAACCGAATTTATAGGTAGCATGTACGTGGATACTGTGGGTTTTCTTTTCTTATCGTACTACTGATGAAAAAAAATACATCGATGGTATAAAAAGACGCCCTCTGCTTATGTACGGAGGTGACGTGCCGGGGCGCAGGCATACTTCAAGGCGTTTTATGTTCAAGGTGACGGGCAGAGCGACGAGTGCGATTTCAACAACAAAACAAAGGATGCGGGAGAAAGTACGTCCGACAGACAGTCGTGACCTTTGGTGGTTTCTTGAAGTATTTCCAAAGACAACATAAGGTCTGCACTACTTCATCTGTTTTCCTTATTATCTGGCCTAATTGCTCACTGCTTTATATATAATTATAATTATATATAATTTTATTTAAACTACGAAACACTTTTTCGCAAATCGCTAATAATTCTTACCGGTATGTATGTATGCATGTATGTATGTATGTATGTATGTATGTATGTATGTATGTATGTATGTATGTATGTATGTATGTATGTATGTATGTATGTATATATATATATATATATATATATATATATATATATATATATATATATATATATATATATATACATATATATATAGTTCAGGACAAATGCGGCTGATTAATTACAAAGATCTGATTCGAAGACTGAAAAAGAGCAGTCCTTGGTCGTAACGTTAGAATAAATATTGTTTTTCGCATTCAATACTCAATCGTATATATATCAACAAAGACAAAAGAATAAATGTGTGCGCGTACAGTTCTTCACAATGACAACCGATCTAGAGCTAGAAAAAAACGAGTTCGTACCTTTGTCTAAAATTCTGAGTCACCTAAGCTGCTCTGGTGACCCACCTTCACAGAGTACACTGGCTCACAATTTGGCACATGGAAAGCAACTGCTTCTTCGTTTATCGCAACTATCACCGTTTACAGGGAAAAGTGGTCTTTTGAAACTCCCGCTTTAAAAAATTACACGGTTTAAAAAGCAACGTTTACGCAAAGACACTGTTCGCACTTTTGCATTCGGAAGCAAGAGAAGGCTTAATGGATTCTATTTTTGTTTTGTTTTGGAATGGCCACTAAAGTGGGGACACTCACTGCTCGTGCTTGTAGAGGGCCGATTGTACCCGCGATTAAATCTCGAACAACACCGTTTCTTCGCTACGAAATGAAATTAGAGCCTTCCTCTTTGCCCGTATTTATTACACCACCGTGTTTTAAATTCCAGTCCACTCTAAGGCAAGAAACATTTTTGTCTGTGTGAAGCTCTTCGTACAGATCAAAAGAGAACCGAAGTACCTGTTCGCGAAGGCTACAAAAAGAGTGATGCTGTACATACTCCCGAGGAGCAGTAATCTTTTTAGCCTTTGGAGAATTCGAGGCGATAAAGCACTCTCAAACCCGGCGGCAGTACAAGAACGGAATGAATAATTGCACGGGCGCTTAGAAAAAGGCCGTCATTGTGCTCATTTTATCAACCTTCTTCCTCTAACTTTCTGTGTTTCTTTCTTTCTTGCGTTCTGAATTTCTTCCTCTCTGTGTTCCTTTTTATTTATTTCTCTTTTTCGTTCAGCTACCTGCATAAACGAAATGCTCACGGAGACGAAGGCGTTTGTTAGCCCAGTTACGCACTGCGTGTGGCCCCGACACCGCGCTTGAAGGAGCCGCGTACCACTGGAGGTTTCGGACACTCCTGCCATGCTAGGAAGAGACACGGTGGAGATGACGTTGGGAGGCGACGTTGGAAGGAGTCTCATTATTCCGGCCGAGCCTACCGTCTCAGAGGACAAAACAGCAATAAACACTTCCGACGGCATGGCTGCGCGGAGAACGGTGGAGAAAATACCGAAGTTACTAGGCACGTGCTAACAAAAAAAAAAAAGGAACTTAGCGACATGCGTATCTCAGGCTCGACACCTGGCACACCATAGGGTTCTTTCCTGCGCCTTCTCTTCTTCCTTGCTCGACAAAAGGAAAGTAGCTAGACGATCGTGCTTTTTCCTCCTATTCATTATCTCGTTCTCCAGCCCGCCAGCATTTGCTTTATTCTCGAGACTTTAATGTAATGCGTACTTCTAAGCACCCGAAAGAAACCCCTTATATAGCGGAGGAAGCAGTCCTCTCCAGAAGATGCTGCTTCTTGTCGCGAGGGTAGACGAACAAAGGAAGATGGCGGAAGTAGGCAAATAAAGAACTTCGAGGAGCAGATAAATCAACGGAGGGAACACCGGAGAAAAATGGAAAAGGTCGATATAGGAATGAGGAATGGAGGTACGAAATATGAACGCGGCGCGTTAGAAATAAATCTCATTAGTTCGTAGGAAAGGGGCAAATATTACGAACCTCTGCGTTTCGTACACGTCTGGCGTTTGCTATCGTTTGTTCGTATTTTATTTCTCCACGACTTCATTTCAAAGGATGGGGGATGTAATAAAAACGGTCTGCCCGGGCTCCTCCTGGGAAAAAATTTGGTGTCCTTGCCGCTGCGCCAACTGCCTTCACAATAAATATTATCAAGGAAAAAGCAGTATACGTTTCACTGAGAGCTTGACCTCGAATGACCTCAGAGTCTACACATATGACACAAAAAAAAAACCACTGAACCGAGGAAGGCCAGAAGCGAACCAAAGCCGTGCATAAAAGATGATTAATTATTACCCGAAATTCATAAAAAATTTCATTAACGATTGGTAGTAACGACCAACACAGTGAGAATAAGGTGAATTAAAATGTATTACGACTAATTAATCTAGAATGGTTGGATTATGGCGGAAAATCAATTATTAGTGATAGCTACTATGATGAGTAAAGTGTGTTGAGGTGAATTAAGGTGAATGTAGAGAAACTAGGGAGAATTAAGGTGGATTGAGGTGGATTAGGATTGATGAAGGGATATTAAGATGGATTAAGGCATTGTAAAGTATAACGTGGCAGCTGCGTCGACGAGTGGACGCGTATATGCCCGTCATATTAGTACGCCACGCTTCCCTAAAACCAGAGTTCCAATAAAGTGGATTCTCTCTCTCTCTCTCTCTCTCTCTCTCTCTCTCTCTCTCTCTCTCTCTCTCTCTCTCTCTCTCTCTCGTCTTCAAAGCATGTTAGACGGCTATAGTGTCGCGAGAAACGTTTTCTCCAACGCCAAGGTTTTCTTTTTTTTCTCGTGTCCCACTTGTCTCGTATCCTCTCTGTTACTGCTCATCCTTATCCAAAGTACTAATACCTGTCAACGCGCCTTCGTTCCGAAATGTTCAGGAACAAACTCGAGCCGAAAAATATAAGCACTGCAGATAGACGATGCAATCGTACAAATAAGGAAGCGGGCAAAGTGTTCGAGCTATTCGTGCTCAGCGCAACAATGAGAGGAGCGTGTACCTGGTCCTCAGTTCCTACGAGAATAGGGAGAAAGTAAAGCTGTGTGTAGCGCTCGGTAATTTAGTGCCCACGCATCGCCAGAAAACGAGCAATCAAACTTGGTGTTCCCGAATTTCTCCACATGGGAATGTTTTCCAGCCGCCATCATTCCTGAGTTTTGGTCGGGAATAAAAAAAAAATTGGTCGGGAAAAAGGTTTGCAAATGAAAACTTTCGTTAACAACACTAAGCCGCTGTAAGTTAAACCTGGATGTAACGAAGTTGACAAAATCTTGCAATTTTTCGTTACATCCAGGTTTTCGTTAGACGCAAGTTTTGAGTTAAGGCTCGCGTCAATGAAGCAGAAACGAAACCAGAATGCTAGACATCAGTGGTGATGAACTCGCCCTTCAATGACTTATTTCACAGTCGAAAACTGCGCCATTTCTGACTTCCCCTTTCGCAGGAGCTACCCGGCGCTCCCAAGAGGCAAGGTAACTTACCCCGGGATTCACAAGCGTAACTTGCCTTTCGACACTTTGTGGTTCAAAACAAGTTTCAAGGACCAAACGTGTGCTGACAAGGGCGCTTTTCGCGAACTTTATGCTCACTCCCACCCGCAAAATTGTTGAGGGGGTGCTAGCTGGGATAGTGTAGCGGGCGGCGATGGCATTTAGTCGCTTGTCTTGGAAAGAAAAAAGGTTTCGTTTTCTGGCAGCAGAACTCACCACAACCGAACCAACACCACAGATAGCAGTGGAGACGCGCCACTACACGTCCACAGAGACCTGGCACCACAAAACTTGTGTCGAACCGACACCGCTTTCGGACGTGGGAATCCACGGTCGTTTACGGTGCGGGAGAAAAAAAGGGAAGTGCAGCTACCCTTGCGACGTGGTGTTACCCTACACAACCGAAACCTCAAGTGGGTGCTACGTTAGCCATCGGATGGCGCTAACTGCTCCGTTCATCATCATAACCATGACAAATTTTGTTTTCAGCGATTATAGACGTTTTTGTAGCGGATGGCTCCTTAAAGTAGTGCAAGTACTCGGCAAGTTAGTGCGCTTCGCCAGCCGATTTTTCAGTAAAAGTTCAAAAAACTGACTAATGAGCTTGCAGACTTCGTTAGATCAAGGTTAACCGCCGCAACGCCGTCGTTGCATAGTGGTCGCAAACACATGGGCTTTAAGGGTGTTCAAATGGGGAATTAAAAAACTTCGCTAAATCCAGGAATTCGTTACATTGAGGTTCGTTACATCCAGGTTTAACTGTATACCATACTGTCGCAGTGATCACTCAATGCGGGATCGATTCCCGGCCGCGGCGGCCGCATTTGTGATGGAGGCGAAAAGCGAAAACACGAGTGTGTTTGATATTTCGGAGCACGTTAAAGATCCCCAGGTGGTCAAAATTAATCCGGAGCCCTCCACTACGGTGCGCCTCATCGCCTGTGTAGCGTCGGCGCGTTAAACCCCACAATCAATCAATCAATCAATCAATCAATCAATCAATCAATCAATCAATCAATCAATCAATCAATCAATCAATCAGTCAACCAATCAATCAATCAATCAATCAACCAATCAATCAAATAATGTTCAACCCTTCCAAGCATAGCGCGCCCGACCTCCCACAAGAAGCGATGAAAAGCGAAAAGCACTCTCACGTCTGAGCATCAGACTGCTCGTACCAAACAGCGCTCCTTCCGTCGACAGACAGACAGACAGACAGACAGACAGACAGACACACACACACACACACACACACACACAAACAGCAACTTCAGTGTGCCTATACAATCGACGCAAAAAGAGAAAGAAACTGCTGACGGGACTTCCTAATTAAGTGAGCTCATGCTAGCTTGGTATTCTTTTTTGGACACTTCAGACGGCGATCCTGGTTTTCTTTCCATCACTATTACACACGAATTTAAGCGGGCGTCCTTCTGCTGTGCAACCAACGCGAAGCCACAGCGTGTGTAGCAACACAAGCTGCGCAGACATCACCCCCAACGCTTTCCTTGCGAAGAACAGTCAGTCGTCGTGGCGTAGCCGGTAAGGTATCGGCTTCGCAACCGAGAGGACCGAGGTTCGACTCCATTCTTGGCAGCGTGTTTCTTTCTTTCTTTCACAGAAGGCTTCACGCAGACAGAAACGAAATCCAGTTTGCCAGACCAATGCTTCTTTGGCATTAAAACCGGCTGCATGGAGACTGCCGAAACAGCAATGCTGAATCGCGTAAACTGCGGAGGAGAGGAAACCGTAAATGTTGCTAGCCCGCGTATCCAAACGACCGGCCATGTTCTATTCTCGCGTCACTCCAAAGGTGCCGCAGGAAGGAACGCAGGAAACGTGACTTGGGGTCTCGAGTTTGGGGTCGTAAAATCAAAAGCGACTGCTACCTTTCCGTAACAGGTTTCACCGAAGCGATATATACGTGGTAGAAAAAATCCTTTTCTCTGCTTCAGTTATGTACAACCCGTTTTTTTATTTACGAAGTTGTAGTTTTATACATTGTTATTGCGTGAGACCTTACTTGCAATGCACCTCAGGTCATAAACCTACGAGAAAATAAAACGTGCCTGTTCTAGCGGTCGACTATAAAGTAGCGAGACGTTTTTTTAATACCCCATATCAGGCCGGAGACACGCTCTTGAGCAATAGGAGACAACTTCTCCCTGTAAAACAAGAAGCCTGAGGTCAGGAAAGAACTATTAACAAAGATGTATCAAAGAACACCGCGGGTCTCTAAAAAAAACAAGTTTCAGACTCCCGCGCAATTCAAAGGAACAAAGCAAAAACATGAACAATAAACTACTCTCACACGAGTGCATGCACTGACAAAAACGCTAAAAATAAAGTTCACGAAACAGCTTCCTGTTAGGACTGGGCATTCCATATTAAAGCTTACAAAATTAAAGCTCGTGGGTCTGCGTATTCCAAACACAAAAAAAATGACTTAGTTTTGGTTCGTGTGGTTTTTTGGACATGAAACGCCTGTCACGTTATCGCTCAGCGAATGGCGCAAGTCGTTTAGGTCAATCGGCGGTCGTCACGGGCCTCTAGGGCGAATGTAGGAACGGCGCAAATACGTCGTCACTGGCTCCCTACTTCGCTCCGACTACAGAAGTTATCTTTGCAGCATGTCGTCTTACTTGAACGTTCCTTTTAGTTCTTTTGAACTGTTTACAACGGCTTCCCTTTCGTTATTAATTTCTGAAATAAACCTGGACGTTCCAATAACGGTGTATTAGTCAGCATAAAAAAAACGTCGCTAACGGGAAGATTATCGGATAGGTGCGAACCTGGTTGAAGCCTGAAGTACTGTTATTGCTTCCACGCGTAATGAGCACAACTGTGCATGCGGACTAAACGAAGAACATAGTAACATCAATCAGGCGACACGATGAAGTTCTTCGAATTGTGATCACTGGGAAAAATTTGCGTTCGAAGGGATAAACGCTTTCTCAAAGCGGCTCGCAAACGGTGCACATCAACTTAGCTTATTAGCCAGCTTTATGTCTCGTGCCCAATTTTTTTCTCAGCTAACCACTTCAGCGAAAGCGGCTTTAGTCACTGGCGTGACGAGATAAAACTGCAGTCGTTCGTTATGAAAGTTGTAGAACTGTAGATTCAAGCGGCAAAATCGAGTGCCACTTTTATTGATGCAGGCCGAGGAGAATCATATTTCTTGTAGCGTAAGCTACACTGGCCGAGGTTGAGCAGTTTCGCGTGTGCCGTGAAGGGCCGTTCTGCGCAAGCGCTAGGGACATTGGATTGGATTGGGTTGTATTGTATTGGATTGGCTTAGATTGGATTTGGATTGGATTAAAGTGGATTGTGTTGAATTTTGTTGCGTCATAGCCGCGGCAGACACACTGGCTCTGGCGCCTGCCCAGGTGTGCGTCTCGATTGCGCAGTAGCCAAGTCTGACGCTGCACCGGAGCCGCTTGATAGCCGTTTCGCGTGGCTCGTGAAGAGCCATGCTGAGCATGCGCGAGGAGCAGTGACTGGACAGGACTGGACTGGACTGGACTGGACTGGACTGGATTAGACTGAATTGGACTGGACTGGGCTGGACTGGACTGGATTGCTGAACCTTAGGTCACGCTACGTATATCCTTGCATAGCAGAGCTAAGCCACTACTAATTTTATGAATTCTTTTCGGAAATAAAGATTTCGTTTCCTTAAATCGGAAACTACTACTCAAGACGAATAGCACCTGATCATAAACAAACCTGTATGTGTTATATGTCAATGAACTAGTGACAGCGTGAAAACGGCATTGTCACCCGCCGAGGTGGGTCAGTGGCTAAGGCCTCGTGCTGCTGAGCCCAAGGGCGTAGGTTTGATTTCGGGCCTTGGTGGACGCTTTTCAGATGGAGGCGAAAAGCAAAGAAGGTCTGCGTGCTCAAGATTTCGGCGCACGTTAAAGATCCCCAAGTGGCCAAAATTAACCCGGAACCCTCCACTACGGCGCACCACCTAGTCCGGGTGTACCTTCGGCGCGTTCAACCCCCAAAATTTGAATTTTTGGAAACGAGGTTGTCGAAGGCGGACAGTCAGTATTTTGGACAGGTCATTAGAGTCATACGAATAAATAAGTTTGCGCAAAAGACGAGGACGAAGAGAAAAGCGGACAAGACGAGTGCAACTTCCGCTCGTCTTGTCCTGTCTTCTCTTCGTCCTCGTCTTTTGCTCAAACTTATTCCTTCGTACGTCATGAACCAACTAGCCAGGAAACAAGTTCATTACAGTCACACTGTTTCACTGTTAATAAGAGCCACTCCATTCAATAATTGCGAATCGAAAGCGCCAGTTACGGCATCACCTGTAGCCATCTAGTGCCTGTACTTTTTTCTTGGCGATTATTGTGGTAGTGATGAAGTGTCGATAAACTTTCCGGTCACCGTCATCAGTCAATTCACACCACTACTCGGTCGAGCGCAAAATAATGCAATTCTTTATACAGGAACACAGAAGGTTGTTAAATCGTTCCGTTCTACATTACTTCAAGCAACCAAATGTTCCCCGGCTCTCCGCCGCTCACTGTCCGTTCTTTCGAGGGAGAGAGGAGGCCACATTTTAAGAAAAGAAAAAGTGCGAGTCAAAGACAAGATAATAAGTAAGGTACACGACTTATTGTCTTGTCTTTGACGCGCAGTTTTTCTCTACTTGAAATGCGGTACCAACTATCCCAACATCACGTTGTACAGAGGGGGGTGGGGGTAGGGGGGCTACGTTCCCTGGTGAAACCAGAGCCCCGCATCAGAGCCCGCTGCCCGGTTCTGACAAGAGCGGTACGTCGGTGCCCGCTGTCGGCCTGGTCCATTCTCCCGTTTGTGGAGGTGTTCTCCTTCGCCTTCACAAAGTTTGAGCCCGTCTCAACAATTATCTTAAAGCATGCGCACAAGCAACTGGCTTCTATGCAAGTTTCCGTAGGCCATCGCCGGAGCAAGCACAATTCACATTAACTGATTCTCTTTCTTAAGTAGTAATTTTGCTGTTAGGGTCTGTGCCTGATTGATTTTCAATTGCCGCTGTTGAATGGGAGAGCTAAATCAAAGAAGCAGTCGACATAAGCTTTTTCGTAGAGTTGCGGAACGACAGTTCCTGCTCGCTCTTTTCCAAAACCAGGAAGCTTTCAGAAACGAAAAGTATATGAATTTCATATTCGAACTGCGTTTGGAGGCACTTGCACAACACACCCGGAATAATGAAGATTGCCCGAGAAAATACAATTGGTAGTTTGTAATGCTTTTCTTTTTGTTTGTTTTTCGGGCGTAAGTGCGTTGGAAGGAGAGACGTACATAGATGCCTTCTGAAGCCAAGCTGCGAAGCCGAGCCAAGCCAAGCCAAATTTTGCAAAGCCAAGCCAAGTGCAGTTGTGCTGCACAAAAGCTAGGTCAAAAGAGTGGTTCGCCATAATATGGCCTTCAGATATAAGCAATGATGAAAAAAAAAAAAAAAGTGGCAGTGGCCGAAGAAAATTACAAAAAAAAAAAAATGTAAAGAAGACGTTACTGTCACAGGGGAAAAATTGTTATGTTGAAAAACAAATATACATCTGCGCCCGAATTACGGCACAGATAGCCGCTTTGCCGGGCCGATAACCGTAGCAGGATTTCCACGGCTCACTCCACAGGTTTGATGGCGTACGTCGGTCGGGTGAACAGCGCCACTTGAGCGGCGGCGATCAAAGGGAGACACGTTTTTGTAATATACGAACAGGATCCTTTTCGCCCAACTTTCTCAACTTGTTTCGTTTTCTGGTGCACGAACAGAGGAGACCGTGAAGAGGAGTTCCCCGGCACGACGGTGAAAGCGGCGTAGATTCGTTTCTTGGTCGTTCCCGCTGCTGCTGGGTCATGTCGCTGCTGCTGCTTCTACTGCTACTGGGGAGTCCACGAGGTGCATTCCACGAGAAGGAGGGCTGTGGCCAAGCTGTCGCCGTCGTCATTTTGATGGCTTCTTCCGATGAGACGGAATGGTACACTCTGCGAGCCCTTCGTGGTTTCGACGCTATAGTTCGCTTGCCGATATTCGTTTATGTTTTATTTGGGATTCTTATGCTTTCTTTTTGGAGCGGGGTTGCGCGGCCGAGGACCAGAAACACAATTTCACGTTGCATTCCTTCTGGATTCGTTTCCATTGGATTTCGAAGCAAGCCAGGTTCGGAGAGAGCTGAAATTTACCTGCTTATCATCGGTTATGTACAGGTCTGTACTGCTCGATGAACACAGTGAAGAGGCGTAAATTCTGTACAGGCTTAGATTGTAAATTTGTGTAATGCAACCAAAAGGATACAAAGCAGATATCACGGGGTAGAAAGACACGCGAAGCTGGGGTGTACATTTGCTAACATTGCTTTGAACTATAAGTTGGTACCTCAAAGGCTGTAGCGGTTGTACCTTTCTTCACAAATGTTCTCGTGCTTACCAGTGCATGCATGTGGTGCGCGTGTGTGTGTGCGTGTGCGCGCACGTGTGCGTGGGCGGATGAGCGTGCACGTGCGTGTGAGCCTGTACGTGCGTGTGAGCGCGTACGCGCATGTGTGCGTGTGTGTGTGCGCGTGCGTACATGCTTAACTGAAGGCCTTGCTTTCTTCTGGGTTTATTTTTCACCACTTTTCGGTCTTCTTTTCGTTACCAATCAAAACAGTGCCCTCCGCAAAGCAAGACAGACTTCTTTTGTTATAAGGAATCCACGTACTAAACAGACACAACTTGATCTCAGTTAACTCGAAGTTTTCTTCAAGGGGAAAGCTTTAGAAAGCTTAAACTGATCCTGGCTGCATGTATTAATACCCGCTTAATTCGTAAGGATCTCGGTACGAGGCTCTGTACAACTTAAACACGTAGTCGTCTAAAACACACAAAAAACACGCTTCATGCGGAAGTGCAAAATAACCAGCATAGCCCACGAGACATGGATTCGACGAGGGAGGGTCGAGTTGACTGGCGGGTTCAGCTTACCTCGAAACCACCCGCGTTTATATTTACTCCACCCAAAGAACCGAGGTGAGGGGACTGGAGAGATTCCCGAAAATGAAGCTATTCAGTTCCACACTGCCTGCCGGTTCAACCCGACGAGGAAGTCAGGTCACCCCCTGCCTGAGGGTCGAAAGGACTCGCCGCGACGACTCTTTGACTCACCCCGTCCGCTTATACATGGATGGGTCGAGTCGAAAAAGCCTGTTTTTCTCGACTCAGCGCGGAGAAAGAGCCCCGGTCCAACACCAAATGTGGGCTTCTCCAAAGGATGCATTCCCTCTCATTAATTCCCCTGACCAGTGGATGGAGGCGCTGGGCCGCTCGGACACCCAGATCCAAAATGAGCTCGCGAATCGAGTGATTGAGGGTCGCGGCCCCCATGCCCTAATCCTTTAGGCCAAAAGAAGTTCTCTCTCTCTCTCTCTCTCTCTCTCTCTCTCTCTCTCTCTCTCTCTCTCTCTCTCTCTCTCTCTCTCTCCTCTCTCTCTCTCCCCCTCTCTCTCTCTCTCTCTCTCTCTCTCTCTCTCTCTCTCTCTCTCTCTCTCTCTCTCTCTCTCTCTCTCTCTCTCTCGTCGAGTCCATGTATGCTCCTTCAATGCAATTGACCGCCTGTGCGTGTGTTTAATAGCCCTGCGTGAATATTACGGGAAAAAAGTGAATACTTCGATAAGAATATCAGAAAAGACAAAGTTTATCGTCACCTGCATCCACAAGTGCAGGTGTCGATAACCGCGCTGTAAATGTCATGTCAGGGGCAGTTTTGCTTCCAATCTTATATATTCCAGCTCTCCCACACTTGTCACCTGCTCTCCCTTCCTTCCGGTGTAATCACACCCTTGCCCTCTCCTTTTTTTGCAGCCGCTTTCTTGTTTCAGAGATCTTACTCATCTTATATGGAACCCTACGCGGATCCATAAAGACAACCGAAGAGAATTTCTATAGAAATTTTCTTTGTGTTGTGTTTATGGCCAGGGTTCTGTGCATTCTTGTCCTGCGTCAAGAAAAAAATTTCAGGGAAGCTTGCACTTACACGCAAGACTTGAATGGCGGAGCTGTACTAAGTGAGCATTTCCGGACATATAGTAAAGTTTCAGTCATCATCATCATCAGTAGAAGCAGCCTGCTCAGGTCTACTGCAGCACGAAGGCCTCTCCCATTGACCTCCAACCGCTCCTGTCCTGCGATACTTAAGTCGACAGTTTACCCCCTAAGCTCTGCATTTCATCACTCCATCGTGTTATCGGCCTTCCCCTTTTTCTACAGATCCATCTCTTGGAATCCACTCTGTTACCCTAATTTTTCACGGGTTGTCGGTTCGTCTCACTACATGGCAAGCCCAAGTCCATTTCCTTTTCCTTATTTCAACTATGATATCCCCAACTCTGTGCTCTAATCTAGGTAGCTCGTTTCTTGTCCCTGCGTGTTATTCCTAACATTATTCGTTCCATGGCCCGTTGAACCCACCTAAGTTTGCTTTCTAGTTGTTTAGTAAGGCGCCAAGTATCAGCTGCGTATGTCATCACCGGCAGTATGAACTGGTTGTAGAGTTTTCTTTTCAGTGACAAATTTAGCTTATGTTTCATTATTTGGGAGTGCTTGCCGAGCGCTCCCCAGCCCATACCTATTGTGCGCCGGATTTCTCTCTCGTGGTCGGAGTCAGCACTAACCATCTGTCCGATGTAGTTATGTTCTATAACTTCCTCTGGCATTTCGCTTCCTAAGCTGAAAAAGACGTTCTTGGCATGCTCATTCCTCCTTACTTTAAGTTTATTCATATTTATTTTTAGCCCCACGGCCGTGCTTTATGATTGTAGTCCCTCAAGCATTGTTTGCATGTGTTCTGCATTCTCACTCAGCATGACTATGTCGTCCGCAAACCTCAAATGGCTCAAGTATTCCCCGTTTATTCTTGATCCTATGTTTTCCCAGTTAAGCTTTCGAAATAACCCCTCCAGATATGCTGTGAATAGTTTTGGAGAGACGGTATCCCCCTGTCTTACTCCTTTCGGATCGGAAATTGATCGATTTGCTTGTGGAGGGTTACCCTGCATGTGCGCCCCTCATATATGTCTTCTAGAAGTCTTACGTACGTTTACTCTATTCCCTGGTCGTTTAGTGCTTCTAGCACGGCTGAGGTGAGTACGGAATCAAACGCTTTCTCGTTATCAATAAATGCCATGTAGAGGGGTTTGGTGTACTCTGCGTATTTTTCTATCCCTTGATTGACAGCAAACGAAATCCAGATAGTCGGCGAAGTAGTTGTACGCCTTGTTGCCCACATTTAAGTCACTGGGATTGTGAAGGATGGCGCTGTGTGCCACACAGTGAAAGGCTTTAGTTCAGTCAGGCCCCATTATGACTCCAGAATAAAGTTCAGACACGCCCGGGTACTCGATTATTTGATGTTTAAGTTGTAACATCACGTCTTGCGTCGATAAGGAAGACCGGAAACCCACCATGGTGTGCGGTAAAAGCTTATGTGCGTCCATGTGGCGGTTGAGACGGGTCAAAACCACGTGCTCCATCGGCTTACCGAGGCAAGAGGTCAGCTAAATAGGCCTCAAGTTCTGTAACTTTAGAGCCTTCCCAAATTTGTGAATGAGCCTAATTAGGGCGCTTCTCCACGTGGGGGGAAGGTTTCCCGTGTCCCACACCTTGTCCATGTAGGCGGTCAGAGCCTGTATGGACGAGTCATCAAGGTTGGTGATTACACGATTGGTAATACCGTCAGGGCCTGATGCAGGCAGCTTTTCCACGATCACTGCCATGTTATATGCAACAATGTATTTCGTTTTAGTTCTATTGATCAGTTTTGACAGCTCGACTAATTCGATCCGACCCACCGTACTTGATACTTTTATGTTCTTACGTTTAGCAATTAGTTCCTTCGTTTTCTTAGTTACTTTTCCAGTTTGTTCCCTAGATGTTGCCTCTCCCATAGCTGCTTCTGTGTCCCTGAGTGCCGATGTTAAAATAGGTTGTCATTTAGCCTGTGTACACTGACATCGTTCTGCTCGTTAAAAAGCGAGAATGTGTTCTGAAGAGTTATTTTAAACTTCTGCGATCTGACTCTGACTAATCACATGCGGTTTTTTTTTTTTTCGTTTTCACGAGTTTCGTTCTTTCTTTTCTGAAATTTATCCAACCATCCTGTGATCGCTGACCCGAATATTACTTAGCACTTCTACATCTTGCACAATACCCGGATTGTTACTTAGAATGAAGTCTATATATATTTCGTTTTTGGTTGCATCATAAGGACTTTTCCATGCCCATTTCCGATTGTTTCGTTTGTAGAAGAATGTGTTCATTTACCCCAGGTTATTTCTCTCTGCAAATCCCATCAGTGTATCTCCTCGACTGTTGCGATTGTCTATTACAAAATCTCCCACTGACGTTCTCCCATTTGCTTGGTGTTACAGTCCCACATTACAATCGTGAACTGCGTTGTTGCCTTTTTTATTGCTGATTCGACGTCCTAGTAGGAGCAATCTACGGCTTCATCATTATAGCTGGCTGTTGGCGCATAGGCCGGCACTATTTTTAACCTGTATCGCTTGCTTAGCTTGATCACAACAGCGGCGACTCTCTCGCTAATGCTGAAAACCTCCGCCACGTTTTCTGCTATTTCTTTGTGAATTCAAAATCCCACCTCGTGTTCTCTGTTCTCTTGTGGTCCACTGCAGCACAGAATATCCCCGCTAGTGAGCTCCATGAACCCTTTGCCTGTCTTTCTAACTTCGCTTAGCCCTATAATATCCCACTTAAAGGAGCCATGAAGAGAAAATGCAAGTTGGTTTTATTCGAAAGATTTCGTGTTTTATAGTGCCCCCAGCGCTTGTCCGGATACAAACGGTGCTTTATTCACTGAGAAATTAAACAATTTAGGTTAAAATTTTGATTTTCCCGCTAAATCGTGCGTTTTCGTGGTCCCAAATGACATCACAGGAACCGACCGCTCTGCAGCCTAGAATACCTTCATTCACGCATCCGCCGTACAGGGTAGAGACACGTATACGCTGGCGCCGCCATTTTCGGTTGCTCGCTCGCCGCCGAAGCAAGTCATTGTGTCAAAACCGTGCTAAAATTATCGCCGCAACGCGGTTTACTGAAGAAGTTTCAATCATATTGTCTGTATCGCGTTGCTAGGTCTCGTGGGAAAGAAAAGAATAACGCGTTGAGCCCGTTGGCCCAATTGCGGCGGCACGGGACCGTTCAAAGGTTGTCTCCACCCTGTACAGCGGTGTTGGTTTTTTCCCGCGTTTCTTTACGTTCCGTAACCTAGATGGCGCCACCATACCGTGGCAAGCGTTTGGTTTGTTTTTGCCCGCATTTAAACCTGGCTTGTTTTTGTTCTGGGAGAAAATATTCGTTCCCTGAAACAGTGCTCGCTCGACAAATGGGGTCACGTAAGACACCGTTGCTTGCGTCAATCCGCCCGTGTCGTCTGAGACAACCCCAAGCCCCGTAGTGCTGTGCAGCTAAACCAAGCATGCTGTGCGCAGTACGAACAGCAGAACGCATTAGTACTTCTATGTTTACATGTGCTTTCGTAACTTCCACTGTTTGTCCCATCATTCTTATTGCTTTGTAAAGAATGTGCCCTAAATTTAAGCGCAGATCGCTCGTTCGTCTAGTTTGTAAGCTCTGCCTAATTTTCGTCTGCTTCTGCCAGCCTCCGCCTATCGCAGAGCTTAGCTCATGTGACATCATAGGTTTTGTTGCGGGAAATGAGCTGGTGGGTCGCATGACCATTCCCGTTTTTCCTAATTATGTAGCTTATTTGAGCGAAGTTTACGTTAAAAGTGGTGTCAGTATGATTTTAACGAGACAATCTTTTGAATGAACCAAACTTGTGTTTTCTCTTCATGGCTCCTTTAATGTTCCAGAACTCCTCTAGTAGTACAGTTGAGCTTCCCTCGCTAGACAGGGTGCGTGCGTTGAACATTGCCAGGCTCAAGTTCTAATGGCGGCCTGTACGGACCCAGATATTCTTAAGCACCCTCTGCTGTATCGCTGTTCTGACCGCCGCCGTGGACAGGTGCTCTACAGCTGCTGGGGACTGAGGGCCGAGAGCTGAGTTGGTTAGTCATGGGAGATGGCGGCCAATTACTACACCTGGGTTTGCCAGATCCCCCTCTGGTGAGGGAGTACTGTTTGTGTCCCTAAATCTTTCATAGCATGGTTGAACCTTCCTAGCGTAGCCGCTTAGGTATCCGGGATGATGGTTACTTCCGGAGCAGACAGCCCTTCATACCTAAATGGGTTGGGTATACAGGCCACACGAAAAATAGCGAGAGAAGTTTCCCGCCGAAGACGCTGTCGCTAACACCTGTAGTGATACTGAGCCACCGTTTGTCGGTTTTGCTTTCGTTTTTGTTTGTCGGAGTAAGCTGACGCGCTGGCTTACTGATGAGACTCACTGACGTCAGCCGTTGGAAATGTAAGGTGTCACTTAAGTGTACACCTACAAGTGTACACCTACAAGGGTACAACTACAAGGGTACACCTACAAGGGTACACCTACAAGTGTACACCTGCTCAAGTGTACACCTACAAAACAATGGCTAGTTGGAAGCTCCGCTGGCAAAACAAGAGCTGGTCGAGAGGAGCCGAGCTTCTCAGCTGACGCTCAGCAGGCCAGTTTGAAGCTCAGCTCGCGCAGGTCCATCTAAGCGTGTCCGCCATGGATGGACGCTTCTCGAACGGACGGTGACTGTTTGTTTAGATTTCGGCTTTTGGCTGTAACTTTACCAAAATGCGCCTACCGAGCTGACTGAACTTGTCAAACTATCAAAACAGCAACGCGATAACGCGAGTATGGCCTTTACAGGGTCACCTTGTCGCGGAAGTTGGCTAGGATTATTTTGCTTGCATGCGACTCGGCGCCCGCGCCCGCCCCGGTGCTGAAGAAAAAGAAAGCGTTTATAACTGTAAAACTACTAGTGCCACGAGGCTCGAATTTAATACAAAGGAGCTCTATAGAACTTTTTCAAAAAATGAGTGCGAGATAATTAGAACTTACATGGCGGATTTCCTGACGAAAATGGGAAAATTCGCACAGCTCTTTTCAAACGCGTCCGCCATGAATGGTAGGTTCTCAAAGTTTCAGTACCATTGTTTAATTGCATAGTTGCGGTGCTATTAATTCTCGTCATATTCTTATATCCATCGAATAGGCCGTTGTCTTCTTCGCGGCAAGTGGTGCATGCAAAGTCATCCTCAACATTGTAGACTTCCACCAGCTCTTCGTCATCGACTCGAGGCAGTGATGGCGGGATCTGCAAGTCGTCTCGGGAAGGTGAGGCACACTCGTAGCCATGTCTCCAATTATACATAGTGGCTTCTAGAGAAAGCGGCGGGTGCGGTGACATCTTCCAAGCAGAGTGTCTTTCCCCTGCAACGTCAGCGCTGGAATTTGTTTTACATGCGCGGTAACGCAGGACGACCGTGTTGGAGTTCTTTTTTTTTTTTTTTTTTTTTTTTGCTAAAGCCACTGTGGAAGTCGGGGACTCGGCTTCGCGAGCCCTCGGCATTTTCTCGCTCCTCAAAGATCTTGTCTTTTTTTTTCAGCTAAAACCACTGCGCCTGGCGGGGACGCCCGGCAGGCGCTGCGAGGCATGCGCTCACGAACGCTGGGTATTTTCTTGCTCCTCGGGGATTTAGTCTTTCTTTTTTTTGGGGGGGGGGGGGGGGGGGGGGAGGGGTAAATCATATGCGTTTGGTGGGGACGCCCGGCGGTCATCGCGAGGCACGCACTCACGACAGCTGGACATTTTCTTGGTGTCCTGCAACGGCGAGCTTACGGCTGCCCTCTGTGCTCTGTCCACGGTCCAATTAGGTGAGTGGCTAGTTTCCTATGGCTCTTCCTCTTCTAAAGTGGATGTCCATGCTGGAGCCCCATACTGAGGATCCACGCGTCTGTGAAGCACTAGGCGTTCCATAGCGCGAGGCACTCATGTGGGAGCCATTTTTTGCTTGTTTGTTTGTTTGTTTGTTTGTTCAGTTGGTTAGGTGTTTTTCCGTTCGTTCGTTTGTTTATTTTTGGTCTGTCCGTCCGTCCATCCGTCCGCCCGTCCGTCCGCCCGTCCGTCTCTCTGTCTGTCTGTCTGTCTGTCTGTCTGTCTGTCTGTCTGTCTGTCTGCGATGGTGTGACCGCTAATTTCCACAGCTCTACGGCCTGCACGATACGGCAACAAAAAGGGGAAGGGGTCGCTCCCAGGCACGTAGCCAAATGGGGGTTTCGGGGTTCGAACCCCCTCCGAATTTTTTAGATGCGAAGCATCTCATGGTCGGGGCTATGTCCTTCCCTTGTCATTGTTGCGCCGTCCACAACCCCACTGCGCATGCTCGGCTTTCTGAACACCCGGTGGTGTCTTACCCTTTAATGGCTCCTGGAGCGACAGTGTTGCCGGTGTCTTCCTGGGCCGGCACGAGACGAGCACGCTTCACGCGCCATCGACGTTTCATCGTCCTCGGCAGCGGCGTGCGTCGGCGAGTCTCGGCGGGCCGTGATTACAAGCAGCCCACAACCATCCGGGGAACGTGCATCGACCTCATCTTCAGCAACTTTACGGTTCATCCACTACAACAGCCATTGACTTTACATTTCACAGACCATAAGGCGGTCATAATCAAAGCGGAACGCCAACCACAGCTCGACGTCACCTGCGTTGAACATGATGATAATGCTTACATAAAGACGAACTCATACCACGTACAACGTCTCTCTCTCTCTCTCTCTCTCTCTCTCTCTCTCTCTCTCTCTCTCTCTCTCTCTCTCTCTCTCTCTCTATCTCTCTCTCTCTCTCTCTCTCTCTCTCTCTCTCTCTCTCTCTCTCTCTCTCTCTCTCTCTAATGCCTCTCCACTTGAACACACCATCTTCCCGTAGGGGAACCCTGAGTAGTATGCGACACAGCCATGGGGTCAACGCAATTTCCCATTTCGTAGTTCCGGTAAGTGAAAAGTGTGGTAGTTACCATAGAAACCAAACGGTAAATATAACGGTAGCTACGTACATAAACCTAACGGAAACAAAGAACTGAAAACTAATGGGCACTTGAATCGACCCCATGGCTGCTTCGCATACTACTCAGGGTTCCCCTACGGGAAGAGGATGTAATTTTTTTCCAGGCAGCGCGTAAGCGAAGCTCAGTGCTTCTTTCGGCCATATTCCTCCCTTCAGATAACCCATAACCCCCTTGGAAAAAAGTATCAGGCTCCGGCTGACTCGGTCCACGACTGCAACTCCAGTAGCAGAACAAAAAAAAAAAAATCTGTCATCGCCCCGAGCTCGTAAAAAAAGCAGAAAGCAGGCTACAACCCTGTGGAAAAGCCTATAATGATGTCTGTCGCCACAAGAGGGACGCTGGCATGGGTAGGGCGCTATCTAGTGCCCACAGCTATTGCCTCAACCATTGTTTAATCCCGCATTATTTCTTGCCGGAAGCCTGACGCACCATACTTTGAACGGTAATCAATATTCCCCTCGACCCAATGTCGAGGGGTTCCAGCTCGCATTCGGTAGAACCACGCCCTCTCGGTCCCCAGGCCCAGTACAACGCCAGCACCACGCCCGCTGCAGACGCCATATTCAGAAGATACGCCGGGTCGCTCCCCAGCCTCCCATCCGGTCGTAAAACCCGACGCGCGTCTGTCAGTTCTACTGCTATGCGTTGTGATGATATATGTAAAGAATCACGAAGACCCGATGGCTCGTACCGTGTTTGTTCTTTTGTACTCTGGCACGTCGTAAAATGCCCTCTGACCTTTTTTTTCAGTTTAGGGAAACACGGTCTGGAAATTGCCTGAAGAGAGGAAAAAACATGTTAAACGAACTATAAAGACAAAATACAAGTTTGGTTCATTAAAAAGGCTGCTTTGTCCCGATAACAATGATACCAACTTTATTGCGTAACTCCAAACAAAAACTATATATATATATATATATATATATTATATATATATATATATATATATATATATATATATATATATATATATATATATATATATATATATACAGTCGAACACGGATATATCGAACTCCAAGGGGATCGAGAAATAGTTCGATATATGAAAAATTCGATATAAAAAATATATGCTCTGAGACCTCACCTATGGCGGACGATCACTTACCGATCGTCGCATTCAAGAATGACAACTAATTCCGCACTCACGACGCAGCAGGACGCTTTATTTACGTGAAAAAAAAATCGCTGATCTTGGCCTACTTCTTCGTCCTGGAAATAAAATTTAAGACGCTGGTGTCGACCTTCTCGAGGCTGCACAACTAGAAAATTTCAGCAGTACGCTGCGCCCTTCGCACAATATGCACAACACGCACGCAAAAGAAGAACAGCGCGCACATACCACAAGAACTTTGAAGGTAACAATTCCAAGGCTCGCTGAACGGACTCCTACAGAGCGCTTGCGTTGGTCATCTCCGAGAGAAACAGTGATCACATCCGCCTCAACCTCAATCGGGGGTGCAGCGACCGCCGAAGAGCACCTTCCAGCTCGCGCGGCGTTCGATATACCCAATGTCGGGAAAAATACGGTTCGATATAAACGTACGAATTCCTATACTTTTACACAGAATTTTTAAGGGGATCATTTATGAGTTCGATATAGACAATAATTCGATATACCCGTGTTCGATATATCCGTGTTCGACTGTATATATATATATATATATATATATATATATATATATATATATATATATATATATATATATATATATATATATATATATATATATATATATATATATATATATATATATATATATATATATATAAGAAAACATACGAGGCAGTGCCACAGTCTGGAGTGGTCTCTGTGATGTCACGGAATCTTTGTGCGACTGGCGACCGCCGACCCAAAGCGACGGCCAAGAAACATGAAAGGGCAATTGTTGTGGTGCCTATAGTTCCGTTTGAACGCATCACGTGAATGCTTATGTGCAGTTAACACGCAACAAGTGTTTTAGTACTAAAGTGTGGAGACAAGCAAGTTGGTATACACTCGTGGGCGAAAGACAGCGCACAGAAACAGAACGGAAGGCAAGAAAGAGACAAACACGGGCGCTGACTAACAACTGAATGAATTTCATTGTGCGCATACAATGTATTTGCGTTCTTAACTTTAAATCTTTTTGTGTTTTTTGTGCCTTTTCTTATATTTCGTGCGTGCAACGAAATTCACGCAGTTGTTAGTCAGCGCCAGTGCTTGTATCTTTCTTAGCTTTAGTTCCGTTTCTGTGCGTTCTTTTCGCCATTAGTGTTTTTAGTGTTTTCCGCACCCCGAAGAAGAGAAGGCCTGTTGCGATATCAACCAATTATATGCATCATGAAAAGCAGTTGAACTCCAGGCACGCTACCTGTGCGCTTGACCTCTACCATAAAATCGATCCTGTTCACATCGGGATCCCAAATGCCTGGCTGAATACTTGGGATATTCGGGATCAAACATAGTAAAGCTGCCACACGATCCGAAACATTCCCTTTATGGCTGCCCATTTCCGGAGGTGGTAGCACTGACAAAAATAATAAGCGGAGTCTCATTTCTCACTTAGCTCACGCGACATTTAAGATCACACTAAAATTTTCTATGATTGCACGAACGTAATGTGGTTATCCAGTTGTCATCGCCTTGACGCCTCTCCCTCCTCCAGCACGAATTATTATAAATCGTTCTCAATTATCATTACTTACCGTTATCAATACTCTGTTTTACAACACAGCAGCCAATGTCTCGGTGTGGCGGTTTCTTCTTTCTTTCCTGGACATCTTCCCCACAACAGTACGCTGGTTGTGTAGCGTCCCTTAAAGCAAGCCTTGTGATCTCGGCATGGACACGGCGACCATCTTTCCCATGACAGCCAGCGCTGAGTAATATACAGTGGGAAACATGAACAGCCACGGGTATCTCATTTTCTTCTATATTTTTTGCGCCATACGCGTCTGCTCTACGTTCTGTTTTTCGACAGGAGGCTTTCTCCTTACTGACAGCATACCACAAAGCTGCTAAAACAAAACGGTCTCATGAAATCGTTGTTGTTGGCCGGTTTATTTCAGTGCACTACACATGCAGTCACCTACGCGCGCTGCTTACCGCGTAGCTGACAGCTGGCTGTTCCTCAGAGCGGCGCAGAGTCGGCTACTGCGAGTTATTTTGAACACTACATGTGTCCTTTCAATACCTTTTCACGCTTAATCTACTTATGAATTACTGCACTGCCGACAGAAAAGCTAGGAGTGAACAAGCAGACGATGTCATGCATTAAGTAACACGTCCTTTCAAAGGGCGCGCGCGTGCGTTGTTATCGCAGTCCGTCGCTTCGGCGTCGGAATCCACTACAGGTGATATTGTCGTTCTTAATTAGTACCCGAGTACAGTAGCAGTAGTCGCACTCTAAGACAATAAACCTCCATTACAAGTACCCCGTTCCTCTCTCCTGCACGTGCGCATTTTCCCGCATAGGCGCTCGCAGGAACTCCCGGCCGGTAATTATTCATTGTCGCATGCAGGTTGCCCAGACTTACGTCATCTGTGAACGCGTTCACCAGTTTTATAGCCAAATATATTCTAACGTGCTTATGTCATGGATGCCTGGTACCACAGATATTCTTAGCTATGAACGGAGTGACGCCCTGCCGCATAATTTCCTGGCCCGTCAACGCCCGCCCTCGTATACCACGGGACCCCACGGGCAACACGAATGACCGCAAAGAAACAGAGAACGATTTCCGTCTCTGAAGGCGAGTGCTTGTACCACGGTCTTTGGTTCCCTCCCCCGTAGAACTCACCAAGAGGGAAGAAAGGCCTTACAGAGGATCCGGTTGGTAGGTGCCCTGATATTGCAATACATTCACATGCCCGTCTTACAGGGAATATGCATTGACAAAAGCAACCCGTTTTGGCTTCCCAGCAGAGCTTTGGTGTCATGCAACAAGATATCTTTTTTCTTTTAGGGGCGAAACCCCTTAGGAGCTTGGGCTGTTGGTGTCTCCTGTCGTCGTCGCCGTAATCGTGGTCTCATGTAGTCACGGTATTAAAACACCGGGAAACTCGTTTACGCCTCGCTCTAGAACGTAACGCGTACTAAAGAAAAACACACACACCGGAACACTCGTTTACGCGTCGCGCACTTTCGTGCTCCAAAGACAACAGATTTTAAAACGATGTATACCTCTACCTCCAAACGGTTTCATTTCCGTTGGCATCTCCAAGAATACACGTCTCCAAGAATACACATTTTGTCTCCAAGAATACACGTATACACTGCAGGCTTCACCCCTCAGTAGGTTTCACGTTTGTGGAGATGCCCCAGGGATTTTTGCATAGCCACGGAAGTTTGGCAGAATCATCGTCATTGACAAATACCGTGTCATATTTTCTTTGGTAAGGTGCGAAGTTGGGCTAGTTGGTTAATACTTAGAAAAACAGTGCGAAGAAACGGGACCGAGGTACAAGAAAATGTGCTGTGGTGAACACAGCGCCTATGTGTTGTTACTTTTTTGTTCAGTTCCTTTCACGTTTTTTTTTTTTTTTTGTGATCTCCGGAGAGTGTCTGAACCCAGCCTGTTTTTCACACGCACGTATAGACAGGAGGCTACCGCGGATCTGTGAGACGACTAATCTACTCCGACGCCACGAGCCCGGCCGATCTTCATCGTTTATTGGCACGCCCTGGAACCCAGGACCGGCAAAGAGAACATGTGATGGCGGAAGGTCCAGACTGGCGGCAAAATGCATACTGCCCTCGGTCGCTCCATGGCACAGAGTTTCTCAATATCACCTAGAGTGGAAAGTGTCGCTGCGATCGCACGCCGCCTCGGGAATTGTGGGTACTGTGGGAATCGGATTGGCAGCGACTAGTGCAAGGACTTATAGATTAGGCTTCTCGGTTCTGAAGTGTTTGTTAGTTCTGTTTGCGGTATGCTTTTTCGTTTTCGGGATGCCACTTTCTGGCATTCAACGGCCGTCACAGATATGCCTAAATAACAGCGTGCTTAACGCTGAACGCATGTGCTCGCGTTAGCGGGGAGTTTCTTAAGATGAAGGGATGACCACATGCAGGGAAACGTAATGCAGGGAAACCACATGCGGAAAACGTAACTCAAAATTTACAACAGCAGAGTGTATTGGGCGACAGCGAGAAGCGAAAAAAATTAATACACTGCCGCCCATGTCCTCCGTCGTCGTCGCTCGTGGGTACAGTTCATTGTATCGTCGCTGCCGCTCGCTTGCTGGCTGCTCCTGGCCGGAAAAAAAGCGAGCGAGGGCCCCGGCGGCCTGTGTATATATTTATACCGCTTGCCGCTGTCTCTCACACTATAGCCACTAAATAAGCTACTCCAGCCCACACTATCTGTTTTCTGTACCCATTCAGTTCTGTACCCATTTTCGCGTCACTCGTCGCCGTCGCTGCGTGTACTTACTACTTACCCCTTGCAGCATACACTGCCTTGGACAGGCGCAATGAGGCAACATACATAGCGACTCGACAAGCCAGTATTTATTTGCCATTTAAAGCATTCATGCATTTTCACAATTCTTTGCGCGCGTGCTTGAATACTTACTTGCAGTAATAGGCTTCGCCTCTAAGTTTATTTATATCTTCTTGGACAAAACAAAAAATAAAACGCGATTACATCATTCTTGCATCTCTATGTTGCATCTGTTCACCTTCCAAAGCGCGTAGCATATAATAATGATACTGTATAGAGAGGAAGCAAGAACACAGTTTAAGAGAATCTAAATAATTTATTTTCTGCTAAGTATTACAAATAAGCAAATAAAATCCAATCCAGTTTGGAGTATGTATAATTTAAAAATATATCCGGGACGGCCCGCTGTACCTGGCGGCGTGAGCGAAAGGCACGACCTCTGCTTTTTTTTCTTTCTAACCCCCTAGTTTGTTTTGCAGCATAAGCCCTCTAACACAGTGTCTTAGGCAAAGCAAAATTTGTTAACGGGGGGCACTTCTGACAGCATTTTTTCTAACAAAAACTCAATTTGCGTAGCCACAAAGCCGAACTGCACGGTATGGCAGCACCCATGGAGACATGGAGCCCTAGCGCAGAATCACGTGGACGCTAGCGCCAGATGCCACTCTAGGTAAGCTAGTGAGAAACTCTATGGCTCCAAGGTCCTGGCCACCGTACCTTGCTGGACTACATCCGGGATGCTTAAACTCCAGCTCCCTTCTCACCCACCGAACCTATAGGTTATGAAATAAACGTTATTACAAAAAACGTCTGGCCTTTTTATTACTATTTCGAGCGCACTGCAGCGGCGATATCCCACAGCAGTCCCGAATCGTAGGGAGAGCCAGAAGATTCCCCGTTACACCCCAGTCACGTGGTGGCACGAGTAGCAGTGGTTTCTTTAAGGCAGCGGGCCCTAATCTCAGACGACAGCGTGGGTGCCCCCTGTGTCGAGAACGCGTGTTTTTGAATGTACTAACGACCTCCTAATGGCTGCGGAACACTCGTTAATGCCTCCGGCATCTGGCTTGGACAGAATTGCTCGAAATAGCGGCTCCCACGTTTTTTTATTTGTTCCCAGGTAGGTTTTTGTCTTCCTCTTTAGTGGGCCTTTTTTTTTTCTTGGAGGTGGCGGGGTGGGCTGACTCACGCTTGCTTCCAATTTCCGCTTCACGTCCTACTCCTACGTGGTAGAAGCAAACGAGAACTCATTATAGACTCTTGCTTTCGACCTTTATATGACCTCTTGCCGCTTGTGTGAAATCAGTTTCTCTGGCGGGATCGTTCTCTCCGAGTTACTTTACTTTTCTAAACGCTCCGCTAACTCCCTAGGGCTGTCGACCGAAGGAAATTTCAGGTGTCTTAGCTGGAAGCAGATGAATACGCCTTGAGCGCAGACTTGGAAAAAACTGACGTCGGCATTTCTATGCATTCGCACATAATTTGGGGTTGTTTTTGCTGTGTTCTTACTCTTTGCACATTTTTCTCAGTGCTATGTTCTCTATGGGTATAAATGCGCTTGGAGGTACTCTTTGTTCGTTTATTGGAGGCGTATGCGACGACATAAAAAGTGCCCACGCAGCATGAAAACTCTTTCTTTTCACAAACGTGTAGATTATGCGTAAGCTAAGGAAAAAACCAAATAAATGCTTGATACCTCGGATACTTGCTACTACCGCGTGTATGTTTCATATTTGATTTAATTTATTTGATTTTCAACTCACAGTTATTGGCGACCAAGTTAGAAGGCGTCGAAGTTTCTTAGCCACGCGAAGTTACTACGGGCACAAATCAGAAACAAAACATGGCGCCTGTATGTGGAACAGAAAATCGGGTACAGCAGGAATAATACATAAAGACAATACGTAATTCTAAGACCGTAAAACGCACGAAACGTCTGTAACGCAAAATTCCCAAAGTATATACCTTTGCTTTTCACAAATTCACATCAAAATATGTGCATATATATAAAATGTGTGTGTATCTATAGTTCTGGGTAGGTGTATGTGTGTACGTACATATTTATGTGTATGAGTCTTGATGCATATGTCTGTGCGTGGGCGCGGGCGTATGTCTTGTGCATATAAATCACTGTAGCTTTATATACTGTGTTTCACGATATCTGTCTATTTCAGTATAGTACAGTGTCCTAAGCATCTACAACTGATCTTCTAGAATGTGAGTGCATGCAGATGTCTGTATTTTGTCATGAACCCTGCCTTTGTATACGTGCTGATGTACCCGACCGTAATGTTCGCGTCTTATGTGTTTAATCTGTGTGTATGTATGTATGTATGTG
The DNA here is from genome assembly GCF_048455015.1 of Haemaphysalis longicornis. NCBI lineage: Eukaryota > Metazoa > Arthropoda > Arachnida > Ixodida > Ixodidae > Haemaphysalis > Haemaphysalis longicornis. The sequence goes on from NW_027526460.1 coordinate 39,409,548, forward strand.
TGTGTGTGTGTGTGTGTGTGTGTGTGTACGTGCGTGCGTGCGTGCGTCTGCTTGTGCGTGTTCGAGTTCGTGCGCGCTTATGTGGTGCTAGACTGCAATTTTTGATCCACTAGCCGTACTGTGCAATTAGTACCCATATTTTATTGTTTGCTTTGTGTGTCTTTTTGTATTTTTATAGTGCCCCAACCTTGCAAGACATAGTGCCGTTGGTGGGAATTTATATATAAATAAACACAAAATAGTAAATAAGAGTGTGCATAGGCGTGTTCCACGAGTTCAGAATATAAATAGATCTTAGATGATCATATTTATGACCGTGGAGCACATGGGGCAGAAAGTAAGTTGCAACATAGAAACATGCTGTTCAAATTATCAAGAAGAATGTCGTAGAAAAACGACATTCAGACAATTAATACGTAACACCAATCGCAATCTCAACAAAATAAAACAAGAATAAACCAATAAATCACAATATCCTAACTTGAGATAAGCTTACAAATGAGTCAGTTAAGCCAGCAAAGCATAATCGACAAAGGGAGGCGTGCGTGAAGTGTCTTCCACTTATACGTGGAAGACACCGGCCAGAATGTAGCTCAGGAATTCCTTACAACTGGACACGGAAAACGCCAGCCAAAACGTCACCCAAAGAGCCCCCCAAGAGGGGAGCACAAAACACATTTTTGTGGGAAAAATGTGCGCTCTACGCTGATTTATCCATGCCATTTACGTGTGGAAACCGAGGCATATGCAGCTTCTCTGGAGAACCAAGGTATCAGTACTAGACCCAAAGGGCGATATTCTTCACGGCCCTTAAAATGTCATCCCAACCGACTAGTCCATCAGCAAGCCCCTCTGCAATTCATTCAGTGCGCTTTGGTGCCCATATTCGTGTTTTTGCTTCTTTTCTCCACCACGTACATGTAACGCAAACATTCAAAAGGGAAAAAAGTCTAGTACGGCGCTTGATGTTTCCTCTAGGTGAGTCAGATCTGAGCACTTTAACAAATAAACATCCTATCATTTAATCTTAATACATGAGCAAAAAATGCCGCGTTGTTGTTTCCAACGGTCTTCGCTGGTAGCTTCATTTGCCAAGAGAAAAAAGAAGGCATAATGGTAGGTTTACAGTGCTGAGAAGTCGCCGTCATCTGAGCTTCGTAACCCCTCGTTCGTTCGTTCGAGCATCGTTCGTTCGTAACCCCTTTACGGTAGTTAACCTGAAGAAAGGCGCCGGTGACCGGCACTCATTTTTCCCGGTGACATTTCCTCGCTTGGGACGCGCGGATGCTTCCGATGTCAGCCACTCCGTTGAAAGTTGCCTGGGGCGACAAGACACGCTGAGCCTGAGCTCGGAAGCCGGACGACTCGAAACCGAAGTCAGTGAAGCCGAAAAAGAAGACGAGCGGAGGCTGAGTAAAAATTTTGTACCTGTCGCGAAACTTTTGGTAGATTGCGATCCTCATTTGAGACCCTCGGAAAAGAGCATCGCGCCCCGAGGCTGTTTGTACCGGAGTGACTTCGCGTGAAAGTGCCGCTTCATCTTCCGCTCGAAAGGACAAATTTAAAAAAAAAACTGGGCACAAAATCTACTGGGTATGAGAGAGCGGCGTGATCACTGTCCACTGCTTTTATGGTCCGTCTGAGTTCCTTTACTGAAAGCACCTGGGCAAAAATAAAGTCACCCAGAAGGTTGTTTTTGACCTCAAGCGTAAACTAACAAATTTACCAACATGGGGCTTCGTAAGCCCTATACGAACTATTTTTGATCCCACAGTTGTTTTGTTCTGACATCATGTACTGGTAATTTGGTTTGTGATGCCGTGGTACGTAGCGCAGCAGCTGCAGTGTTTTTTAACCTAAGCGGCACATTGAGGTATTGGGGGACGGAGGGAGGGGGCGGAGGGGGGATATGCAAGGAGCATAAGGTGCGGTCGAATACGTGTGTATGCACGTTAAAGATCCCCAGGTGGTCAAAATTAATCCGGAGCCCTCCACTACGGCGCGCCTCATCGCCTGCGTTGCGTCGGCGCGTTAAACCCCACGATCAATCAATCAATCGAATACGTGTGTATAGCCGGGCTTATAATGACAGCGGTGCTTGACCCACGCCAAAGTACTTTTGAATGTGGCAGCGAAGTTTGTGGCGCATTGGTGTTATGTCTTTATTGTATATTGTTGCCCACTAGCGATCTGTGGAGAGGAAAAGTTCGTCGAGTGCGTCACGTTTTTTGGAGATTTGGGAAAACAGATTCAAGTTGTGTAGGCTAAGAGTAGTAGAAGTCGTAACAAGCTTTTTACTGAGCCGGTGAAGTGGAAGTGGTTTCCTATTCCAGGAAGCCATGTAATAAGCGGGCAGCCTTAGCTCTGAAGGCCAAGAGTGTCTGGACATCCATATCGCTGCTGGTCACCAGGTTCTCCCACAGGGGAGGTTGGGGTTGTGCTTCCGCTCTAATATGACACGAGGAAGAGTGCCGGTTTTTAAACAGAACTTGCATTCAGTAGGAGATTGCGTAGGGAGCATACTAGGGAGGCGGATGGGGTGAGGGAAGGTATTGTTCTGCAGTCGGTGGAGTAGTGATTCTTCCTGTTTTGATAGTTTAGGATGTGGAGGATGGAAGTGCTGTCGTTCAGACCGGTAATATTGAGTGATATATTGGAGAGTAACTAGTGGGACAGACGGTGCGGTCTCCGTAGTAGCCTGAAGCGACAGGGAGCAGGCTTGCTGGTGAGCGAAGTTATTGCCCGTCAGTGACGAATGGCCAGGAGTCCTGATGAGAGTGACAACTACTGATGCTGCGACAGTAGTTTCGAAGTTGAGGGGGCCACCCATTCGGCTAGAAAGCTTCTGCAGGCTGCTTGCAAATCTGTGATGATGACGGGGTTCTTTTTATGTATGAGGGCTAATGTGATGGCGAAATCTTCAGCAATCCGTGTTGATGAAGTCTTGATTGTCCCAGAAGTTACGAGGGCGGTCTTGGTGGTGACTACGGCTACTTTATGCTGTCCGTTGGTTGGTTGAACTTTATTTGAGCCCATAAAGGGGTCACCATCAAGGTGGCCAATGGGGCTGTCCGTTGGGGTAGGTGCTAGCGTCCGTATAGGGAACTTCTGTACGTTTTCCATAGATGGTCTCGTGCGCTTCGCTTCGCGGTTTTCGGCGGCCGGGATATACGTCAGGGGCATATTTTTTGGCAAGGGTAGAACCCGGATAACACTTTTCCAGTAACCAGGGAGCGGCTGAGAGGCAGTGGACTAATATGAGAAGTGAAGACTTTTCAGGAGGGCTAGGTCCGCAGATGTTTGGGTAAGACGGAGACATTGACTTGATAGATGGTCTTCAACAAGTTCTAACACCGTGTTGTGCAGACCCAGTTGTAACAGACAGGCCGTGGAGGTGTTCATAGGAAGATTCAGTACTTGTTTAAATGCTCTGCGCATAAACTGGTCAATAGTGTCTATGTCACCTTTGGTGAGGATAAGATAGGGTGTGAAATGCGTAAAACGGGAGATAGGGAGAGCTTGAACCAGTCGGACCATGTGTTTTTCCTTGATGCCACGGAAACGGTTAGAAAAGCGTCGAAGCATGTGAGAGACTTGGTTAAAATCCCTCGAAAGTTTAGCTAACGTTTCATTGTTGAGTGAATTCGCCTGGATGGTGAGGCCTAAAATCTTAAGTGTGGCCCAGGGCCGTATAGTATGGCCATCGAGGTAGATACAGACTGGTTCTTTCTGTATACGGATGATGACGAATTTAGATTTTGGGGGAAGCATTGAAATCCGATGTAGGAGGTACAGTTGTGAACGACGTCGGTAGCCTGTTAAAGGTAGTCTTGGGTGTTACCCATGGAGTCAGTGTCTGTCCGTATGCTGTTGCCGTCTGCGTAAAGGGCGTTATTAGTGTGAGGGATGGCGTCAAGTTGTTGGGGCAAATACAAGAGGGCAAGATTGAAAAGGAGGGGAGAAAGAACTGAACCTTGAGGTGTGACGTGGTCCCACCCAGTGCAATAGGCTAGGATTTAACGTCTCCTACACGAATTATAGTTTGCAGATGAGTACGAAAATTTGCAATGTATGAGTAAGTGTGGTGGCCGCAGTCTATTTGATTGAGGCTGGATAAAATGGATGAATGACAAACATTATCAAATGCGCCTTTTAAGTTCAAGGCAAGAATGGCCCGAGGGGAGTAATGAGTTGCTGGAGCAAGGACTTATTTAAGTAGAAGGAGAATATCTTGTGTACTGAGATGCTTCCTGAGACCATTACAAGGTGTCGAGTATAAGGCCCGTTTCTTCAAGGAAGGGTTGTACGCGCTTTACTAACATTCATTCCACTAATTTGCCCACACAAGAGGTCAGAGATCAGTCTTAGGTTATCGAGATGGGGGACTTATTTGGCTTGGGTATAAATCATGCCTCAGCCGTCTTCTACTGTCGAGGGAGGTGACCTGCGCTCCAGTGTGAATTGATGTGGTACAGAAGGTGACCCAGCGAGCCCGCATCCAGGTTGGCAAAAAGCCGGTACGTGACTTGGTTTGGTCCACGGGCGCTATAATTATTGCACTCGGACAGAGCTACTTCCATTTTGTATAGTTGAAAATCCTTATCTAAGTCATTGTTTGCCGACCCCATGTAAGAAGGCGGAGTGAAGTTGCGAGAGGTGTTCAGCAATTTAGGCGTGAGTGTTTGGATGAGATCTTGTGGACATCCGTTGAAGGAGTTTAGGGTCTGGCTCATATTGCGTTGGGTCTCGCTCTTGCTTGATGTACCTGAGTAAATACCATCTTTTGTGAGTGGTAATGGTACCTTAGAGGCTATCACATAATTGATGCCAATTCTTTTTACATGGGTGAATGGCGCATTCAGTGACTTCTTTCTTAAGCGCTGCAATTCTGGGGCGGAGCTCGCGGTTCCGTCTTTGCCATCTTCATCGTTTTGCGAGGATTCTACGGTACTCCCGGAGAGGTAGAAGTCTAATTCCACGCTGGAGGTGTGGAAACTAGTGATTATGAATTTTGTGCTCACCCTGATTCTCTCAATTACGTCATCGATCCAGTCGGATATAGGCTGGTTCAGATCCATAGGGCGCGTGGAATTGGCCTTGCGAAACGCATCCAAGTTAGTGAGACGTGTGACTCCTGTCTTGGCGTTGTAATTGAGATTAGGGGGTGTTCTGGTGCTTCCCGGTCAATTTAATCTCTTATCCTTAGGCAGCCCTGCGAAACGTCACCCGCTGCACCACGCAGGATAAAGATAGCATTCCAAATAAATACCTAAGCAGTCTCCACACAGCTGCCCTAGAAGCTTTACTGGAATGCATCAACGCTTCATGGAACGTATATACCCCCGCCCCCTTGCTCCCCCCCCCCCCGCCCCCCCCCCCCCCAAAAAAAATCTGGCTCCATGCTCATATTACACTTATCCCCGAGTGGGAGAAACCACTGACGCCAGGAGAACTTATCGTGGGCTGGGAAACTATTCAATCAATTGATGAACCAATCAATGAATCAATCAATCAATCAATCAATCAATAAGTCATTCAGTCATTCAGTAAGTCAGACTTTAACTCCATTTTTTTCTGTTGACACATCACACTTGATATATAACCGCTTGGTAGCATACATCTTGAAGAACGAAAGACCATGTTTGGCATCTTACCCAGTCTGTCCATGCAAGATGGTCTAATGAGACTGGCCGCGGCGGCCGCTTTTATGAAGGAGGTGAAAAGCAAAAACGCCCGTGTGTTCGAGATTTCGGCGCACGTTAAAGATCCCCAGATGGTCGAAATTAAGCCGGAGCCCTCCACTACGGCGCGCCTCATCGCCTGCGTTGCGTCGGTGCGTTAAACCCTACAATCAATCAATCAATCAATCAATCAATCAATCAATCAATCAATCAATCAATCAATCAATCAATCAATCAATCAATCAACCAATCAACCAATCAATCAATCGATCAATCAATCAATCGATCAATCAATCAATCAATCAATCAATCAATCAATCAATCTGTTTATTAAGACTTACGTCAGACATCACTGACCGCTTCACGTCCTCCTAAAAGTGGTGCATCCACACTGTGGAGATCAAAGGTGGTCGTTACGATGTCACACACTCGGCAATACTTGCAGCACTGGCACGTCTCGGATGCGGACAATGCATGTATGACTGAGTGAAGGCTTTCCTATAAAGCAGTGGTCCTCAACCATGAGTGTGTTGGGGACGCCTTTTGGGCTTGCAAAAGTGATGGGGAACCCAACGATGAACTATGTTCATCCGTGTGATAATGTCAAATAATTTGCACATGCAGCTGAAGTTTCCAACATACTTATCAATGTCCGCCTTTTGTGTTTGAATTTTATGCCGGTGTGTGTGGAATTTGCTTGTTGAATCCCCCCTGTGGGGTATGTGCTATCAACATCCCCACCCTCATCTTCTAAATAGCACTGTCATTAAAACGCAGAAAGCCACATCGGTTAGCCATGACACTGAACCCTGCTGCCTGTCTCATCTTGCCTTTACATGCTCTTGCAGCCTGAAGTCCCTGAAACACCTACATTCTGCCTTTTTATGTATCTGGCTTTGCCGCATACTTGGTGTGTTGTGCAAAAAAGCCAACGTAAAACTTGCGCTACCCGAAAAAATTTACGCTGTGTCTAAAGGTACGTCGGACGTACCCACAGCATTTCTTAAAGATACGTCGGACGTACCCGCAAGATTTCTTAAAGATACGTCGGACGTACCCGCAAGATTTCTTAAAGATACGTCGAACATACCCGCAAGATGTTTTAAAGATACTTCGGACGTATCCGCGAATCCGCCCAAACATGCAGCGTACGTTCAGCGTTTTCTCGCGTCGACGTCGCGTCGCCAGAAATGCACGGCGACGCGAGCTGAAACTCGAGCGACGCCGATGTCTACGCTCGCCTGATATCGCCGTCGACGCAGCGCGAGAGAGCACCGGAAAGCGAGCGGCAGCGTCAGTCTTCGCGTGGTTTGGGGTCGTTCCTTTCAGCAGAAAACAATCAATCTCTTTTTAACTTAATCGGTGATCGGTTGCCTTGAGACAAGTTGCAAGCTATTTCTGTTCGCGGGCGCTCATCCATTTGTGGCTTGCTTGTTCGGCTTTCATCGGGGAGATCGAAGATCTGCGATAGCTTTGTGTGAGTTAAATGAGGGAGCTCTGGTTACATCGCATCCAGTATTAGCATAATGTGGCTTGTCAGCAAGATCGGTGCGTGACGAGCAAGCGTTATCAACGCCAGAATTCTGGCGCATTCCATTCCATTCGTAGCTCCCGTAGCTTGCGCAGGGGAGACCGGGGATGTGCGATAGCTTTTTTTTTACTCAAATAAGGGAGCTGTGGTTACATCGCTTTTAGCACTAGCATTATTGTCCTCGGCTCCAATATTGGTGCGCAAGAAGCAAGCGTTACCACTGCTCAAATCTCTCAAATACGACCAAAAGAAAGCACACCCGACACTATTCGTGGGCAGCCTCAGCTGGTACTACATCGAATTCTTCAAACCCCCCTCGTCTCCTCGCGTGGTCGAGCGGTTGAGAGCCGGGCTTCTGTTTTGAAATTCCGTGGTTCGAATCCTAGCAAAGACGGTGTTATTTTTTTTTTTGCGGCAAGGGTTTGATCAGTTTCTTTTTACAGAGTACAGACAGGGTGCCAGAGTACCCTGCCTTTCAACCTACAAATGACGTTCGACGGTAACCTCAGTATCAAAGCAGCGCCGAAATTTGTTTTGCTTACAATTTGAATAAATAAAGACGCCAAGTGATTTTTTTTTTTGCTAAAGCTAAAGTTTTGATAATTGCAGTTCAAGAAGCGGCAATAACTGCTCATAAACAACTTCAACAGGATGGCATACGTGTCCAGCAACGCCAGCCGACGCAGCGACTGGCGCGTGACTTCGCCGGCCTCCTGCGGGCCCGCGCGTTGACGCCGAACGACGCCTACGCTCGCGCGACGCGTGATTTCGAGTCCATGTGGTTAGGGCTTCAAACAGAAACATATGAGGGGAAAAAAAAGAAAGATACTCGCGTCGCACATGATTTTGTTTCCCTCTTGCGAGAACCCGTAGTCCGAATTCGATCTCTGACCTCAGCGAAGGCTCTAACCGCCCCTTCAAATAAGGTCCAACTAGAGAACACGAGGGAAAAAAATACATTCTGCGTCAGATTAGGCATCGTTAGATTCTTGGCTTATACAGCAAACGCGTGATGGTTTTGCCGTCGATGGTTCGAGATGACCACGCTAGATTCGAGCAACGCCGCTTTCGAGCCACTCTGGGCCCTGTACGTCCGACGTATCTTTAAGAAATTTTGCGGGTACGTCCGACGTATCTTTAAGAAATTTTGCGGGTACGTCCGACGTACCTTTAGACACAGCGAAAAATTTAACGTGGAAGTCATGCAGCAAAGCCACCTTTTTGCATTACCAGCAAGGTTTGGCAAAAGGGAGAAAAAATGTGTGTGTGTGTGTGTGTGTGGGGGGGGGGGGGGGGGGGGGTGAAGAAGTTTTGAACAGGGCTTCGCGGACCTCCGAAATGCCTTCGCGGACCCCCTGAGGTCCGCGGAGTCCCATTTACGAACAACTGCTATAAAAAATCCCACTGGAACAAGTGGTCTTAGCTCTCCTCGATAGTCCGCTTTCAAAATGCAGGCGAAGGGGTTAGCATTTCCCACTATCTGCACTCCTGCCTTGACGCTGTTTGCGGTTGTCGACGCTTGTACAGTGTGTGCGTGTATGACAGCTTTCGCTACTTATGAACGGACAGAACGTTTGAAAGCGAAGCTTGCTATATGTCTCACGGATGGGGTACGTCGTGTCAAACTCTGGCGATGATGATTGTAATGATGACAGCGCCGATGAGCCCCGTCTTGACGATGACCCCCCTCCCTTCTCGTGGCCTTGTCGGGTCTCCCCATCCGGTGTCGGTATGTTGGGGCGGCCTCCGCCGACGCCAGCCAGTCGAAACCCTTTGTATGGGCCTCGTCGGCGGCTTTTTCGCGGCGTCGGGGGAGGCTTTCCTTTCATCCTGACCTTCAGGGACGGCTAGGGGGGGAGCGGAGGTCAAAATCCTTATTGGCATGTGCGCTGCTGTGGGGGAGGCGGCATTGCTCGCGCCCTGCTCGCGTATGCTTCAACGAGTTTGTCGAGAGCTGCGACTGCAAGTGGTCGCACGAAGACTCGCTCCCGTGGCGGTTTCTGGGCGCCAGACCCCACGCATCTTTCCAGCCAACCGTGCGGCGGTTTGGCACCTTTTTGGCCTCCGGGCCCCCACGAGGGATCGTGCCGCGATACTCCCTTGCGCGCTGCGGCGCCTTTTCAGTTTAATCCAGTTTTCTTGTCTTGTGCTATTTTTCGTCGTCTCTTGTAAATACGTGTAAATAGACTTCTTTTTCTTCATCACTTACTGGCCTCGTCTCGTCATCGGGTCCTTCACCACCCTCCACGACGACACCAACCAGGGTGTCGAACCGGACTTTTTTCGGGTTCGGTTCGGGTTCGGGTTCAAGCCTTTCGGGTTCGGTTCGGGTTCAGTTCCAGAGCACCATTCCGTTCCGGTTCGAACCGGTTCGAACCGGTTCAAACGGGTTCGAAGAAAAAAAGCAGGCGTGTTTTTTTCTGTTAATTTTTTTGTGCTCGTTTTTCGTTTCCTTATCAAGGCGGCATGAAACCAAGTCATAATGAATGTTTCTTTGTGCAAATATTTTGCCTTGGCCAAACTAAAGCGACCCTGCAACACTTTTTTCAACTTTTTTCTAAATGCTTGTAGAAAGTAGTCAACCAACACATCCTGTACTTAGATTAGGGGTCACAAAGTGCCTCAGCCAAAAATTACTGCTCTCTCCTCATCAGATAACTTAGAAATTTGCTTAAAATATTTTCTCTCCTTCCCGGTCTTGGCGTTCTTCGACCGCTGAGAGAGAGAGAGAACAGTCTTTAATGAAAACTGGCGATGTCAGCCCAGCCATGATGCCTGGCTTGCTACGCTAGATGAATGCGATGACGATGATAATTATAATGATGAAGAGGAATACATATGATTTTAACTAATTATAAAGTCTGATCAAGACTTGTGTCTTTTAGGTATGCCAATAAGGCTTTCGTTGCAAGAGCGACACGTTTGGAAGAGTTCCAAGGACCTAATACGTCCCTCAGTTCTAGTTTTGCGGACAGCGGCCGGCCCAGGGACACTGAGAGATACACTCTCTGTGTATTAAAGCGCACACAGTCACATATTAGGTGTTGGAGGTCTTCACGCACACCACACTGTGGGCACAGAGGCGAGGAGGACTGATTGATTTTGTAGCAGTAGTATCGCGTGTATGCGACGTTCAACCGCATGAGGTGCAGTACTGCTTCATCATGCTTGGATAGTCCCGGTGGCATCTCAAAATTACAATGCGGGTCGATAGAGTAGAGGGGCGCGTAATGGCGGGATGCGTCTGCCCAAAGCGATCGCTGCATGCTCCATGCCACACTAGATGCAAGGGCTGAAGCATCTTTGCGAGAAAATGGCACCGGTATTTTTGATCCGCGTTGGTCATGCGCTTTGGATGCTGCAACGTCCGCCTTCACATTTTCAGTTATCCCGCTATGGGCAGGGAGCCACTGAAGTGCTATTTGATGGTGCGCTTGCAGAGCTTGAAGATGTAAAGCTTGTACATCAAGCACAAGCTGATCTTTGGGGAAAGACGCCAGACATTGCAGTGCAGCCCGAGAGTCCGTGAAGATGGCCCACGCGCGTGCCGGCTGCTCGATGATGTGAGCCAAGGCCATCCGCAGAGCTGCAAGTTCGGCGGCCGTAGATGATGTTTTGTGGCTGAGCATGGCACTGAGGGTGGTGCGGGACGAAGGTATCCACACTGCGACAGTGGATGATGTGGATGACACCGATCCATCAGTGTACAGATGTGTATGACCTCCGTATGTGTTGTACATATATTCAAGAGCAAAAACCGTAGAGCGGCAGGTGGAATATGCTCCTTGCGTGTAGTTCCGGGCACCGTGGTCACTATTTTCATGGGCGGGGACCGCTTAATGACATCATTACAGTGGTGTAGCGGCTATTTGCCGGCTTTCCTTAAGTTGCAGAATAGAACGCATTTCATAGCCGCTTTAAAAAGAAAGCCAGAAAAGCGAAGCAGAAACGGAAGCTGCATCCGCAGCGACGAGGAAATCACGCACTGTTGCTCTGTGCTGGCAATTGCTATAGTTCTCGCAGTGCTTCCAGACGCGCAGAAGAGTGAAAGCGGTTATCGAAAGTGCTTATTTATTTATTTATTTATTTATTTATTTATTTATTTATTTATTTATTTATTTATTTATTTATTTATTTATTTATTTATTTATTTATTTATTTATTTATTTATTTATTTATTTATTATTGTAGGGGTTAACGCGCTGACGCAACGCAGACGATGAGGCGCGCCGTAGTGGAGGGCTCCGGATTAATTTTGGCCACATGGGGATCTTTAACGTCCGCCGAAATCTCGTACACACGGATGTTTTCGCTTTTCGCGTCCATCAGAAAAGCGGCCGCCGCGGCTGGGAATCTAACCCGCGTCTGTGTGCTCAGCAGCGCAACGCCTTAGCCACCGAGCCACCGCGGCGAGTTTATCTAAAGTCTTCAATAGCTCCTTTAACTGTACAAGCTACTGCAAAACGTTTTCTATGGTAGTTTGACGAGTATGTGGCGCCCCCGCCCCCTCCCCAATTTTTGTTGGCCGCTAAGTTCGTGGCCCTGCCAAGCTGGGTGTGAAAGAAACATTGTGCACGGCTGGCGAATAAACACCGACGAGCAGAGCTGCTCGCGGTCAGTCACCGTCACCACCAGCACGCTGCGTGTCGTCCCTCGGGTGGAGAGCACTACGACCCTCCCACGTTCCCGAATGCGGGCCAAATCGTGACAGGTAGGTCAACGATTACAACAATAACTGAAGCTAAACAAAAGGTTCGTTGGGGTACTTAAGGGCACTATTTGTATGAATGCGAAAGCATTGCTCTTTATGGCCGCAAGTTTAGCTTTATTAATTTAAGTTCGTTCATTTTCATGATTTAATTTTATTTTATTCTTGGCTTATACCACTGCAATTTTAAACACTACGGTTGTTTTCTTGAGGAAACAAAATATGGCAGTCGATTACGATAGTCGCTAATGCGAAATTTGAGCGCAGGGCGAACTGTAGTCGTTTCGGCGACGGCGCATAGCTGCTGTGTCTTAGGGAGTGATGGCATCCACAACAAATGCACGACGGCATGCGGTATACTCTGCCGTTATCTCGTAAGGCGTTGCTGCCGTGGAGCATGTCTCGCGCGTTCTGGAAATTTCGCCCTCCCCTCCCACTTTCGCCATACTTTCGTCCTCCGCTTTCCTGCTCGCTCTATCTTCGGTGGCGTCTTCGTTCTCTCGGTTACAACGAGGCCGACGCTGAGAAGCTACGCAAAACCACAGGAGCGGGCGCTTAAGGGCTGCGCTCTAACGCATGGCTCTTCAGAGCCACCGCTGTGCCGCCCTGTGATCCACTCCCTTCGCCGACCGGGGCTGGCCGCACATCGTCTCCAAATAATGCGTCCTCGCCACAGTCTTCTCGAAGGCGAACATGTACCCTCCTGGCCAGCGGGCAGCGCTCCGGTGCTTCCAGCGCCTCCCCTATCAGTGCATCCTAACCAGAACCTTCTGGCAATGAGCAGCCTCCCTGCAGGTAGCCTTTTGCCTCGACCTACTAAGCAGACGACCCACCCGTCCACAATCGTTTTTGGTACCCTGGAGTGTCGCCGTGGTGGGGCATTTTGCGTCTCCTCTCCCCCCCCCCCCCCCCCCGGCAGCTCGTGACGGGCCGCCCCTCGTCCCCAAATCATGCATTCTCACCAGCATGTTCTGCCTGGCAGGCAGGCAGGCAGGCAGGCAGGTGGGCAGGTAGTGTACTGGCAAACGGGCGGTCTCTTTGGCGGGCAGGAGATGGTACGCGCCCGCCATCTTTTTTTGGGTCGATCAAATGTTACGCACGCACGCACGCACGCACGCACGCACGCATGCACCCCTATTTTCGCACAATGAGTAAAAAAAATATGCATTGTAAATAAATCGGTTGGTCTGGTACGCTTTTCATCCACCCCAAGTTTCAACGGCGCTTTAGCTTTAACACGAAAGGATTAGCAGTGCTAGAAGTAGAAAACAGTCCGGCGTCGGCGTTAATTTCTGACTGCCAAGCGTGGCAGGTGGCATTTAGAGCAATTTCTTTCTGCTTATCTTTTATCTAATAACAGAGCTGTTGGAAAGAAAGAACGGCTATAAAGGCTCATTGGACGGCGTGTATAGGACGGCATTGGATAGGGAACCACCGGAGATATGAACTTTCTAATGGCCCTTCAGCGACCGGAGACAGCGATTGGGCTCTAAGAGAGATAATAGCCAAGTGAAGTCACAAGCAGCAGTAATGATCACTTGTAGAGAGAGAGAGAGAGAGAAAATGAAGTTTAATTAAATTGAGGCAAAGGTTCAGAGAGGCGTCCTCATTCGAGGGGGCCGAATCGACAGCCGTTTCCATCAAGAGCAACTGATCTAGAAGGCCGGAGCTGGTCATGGCTGTCTCCCAAATCTCTATGGAAACGTGGAGGTTGGGTGGATCTACGGTACACTTGTCGCAGCCGCCTACTATGTGTATGAGGTTCCCAGGCTCTCCACACAAGCGACAAAATTGAGAGAGCTGTGTCCCGTCAAAGAGGTGGAGTCTAGTGGTGTGGGAAGGAGTATGCCCGCAGGACGCGGAGTAATCTTTCCTTGTTAATCGGTAGCGATTTGTGCTGGGAGGAATACGTTCTACGGAAGAGGCTATAGTTCTGAGTAACTTCCTGGTCTGTGACTGCAGGATGCATGCACTCGGGCCCGGCTTCATCAGCTGGCTAAGCGGGTTCAATCTCGAGCCACCAGGTTGGTGATCTTGTTTGCCGGATATGCCAGTATTAGCTGGTGCCCATACAATCGTGACTGTCTCGTTGGTGGTCTCCGATTGATCAATGCAAGTGCTGTAAGATGCAATCGATCGTTGGCAAAGTTGGGCCACGCCTGCTAAGACTCTGTTATAAGAGTTTTGGCGCCGCTTCCTTAGCTTGAAGGGGGCTGTGTTCGGGGGTTGAGATGCTACACCTGTGGGAGGCTGCAGAACAGTAGCACAAAGAAAGAGAAGGTATTGAAGAATGCTATCGGACGTCTCTTGCATCAAACCAGTTGATCGTTCCTCCCTTTTTTTCTTTCAGTTTAGTTTCTTTCCAACTGTCTCACCTCATATATATACATGTTTTGAAAACCCTTTGATGAATATAAAATCCGCATTAGGCAATTTGTTATTAACTTTAGTGCGAGATGATAATTTTAATATAGAAACGACATAACAGCGCAATACGGGCATAAAGAAAAAATTTTTATGGCGTTCAGGTGGTCGTCACATAACTTTGCGGCTACTTTGTGCTTGGCAAAATGTCGTGATTGGTCGAGAAGGAGAATGCTGCAAAATTTACAAATGCCAAAGACCCCAAAGATATCATGTGTGGTCCCACCGTCTAATCTGCCTTAACTGACTCGCTACTTCCGGGAATCCAAATTAATCAACACACCAGTCCAACTAATCCACATTAGCTCATTCACTCACCTAACTAATCCACACCAGTCTACCCGCTAACCCGCATTAATCGACTTAAATCCATCCGCCTTTAAAGTTTAAGGCTGAGCAGATTCAAGATAACATAAAAAATACTATCAAATATAGTTTAAAAGTGGAAATTAGAATCCTCCTTTTTTATATCTCATGTTCTCTTAGAGCAGTAACCAAATGACACAACGGCACTGTATACAAGCAGAAGTGAAGTTAATTTTGAGAACTACGAGTGTTTGTGTCTCAGTGCTGTTTGTATATAACTGGCCATTCAAACTAAAATAGGTGGAATATATGGATTTATTGTTGATGGTGTCCCTGAAGGCCTTCACAAGCGTACAGGGATGCATGCGAATTAACAACACATTAAAAACTTTACACGATTTTAAATACCATGCAGATAGAAACCATGACGAATATTCCATGATATGTTGCCTCGGAATATGCGTTCTAACTTAGGTTAGGCTAAATGTAAAAGAGAGAGATGGGCAGTACCTAACGCAAACTGATAGTATATACGGACAACTTTACATTAAATTGAAGGCAATAGTAAGAAGAGAACATGATGGGCCTTGGGAACTGCAAACTATGCGAAATATTTCATGGTTCTGTCTGGCGAGTGGCAAAGGTAGGGACCGAAATGGAAAACTAGAAATCATAATTTTGAGGCCCCGGAACCGGTTCGGAACGGTTCCTTCGATTCGTTCCGGTTCGGGTTCAGTTCCAAAATGGCGGAAAGAATACTGTTCCGGTTCAGTTCCGGTTCCAGACAAAAATTCGGGTTCGGTTCCGGTTTTCGGTTCGGATCCGGTTCCGGTTCGACACCCTGACACCAACCACCTTCAACAACGAACCAAACTTTACTGGCGCAGCCCGACAGCGTCGTGGACGTTACCTGTGGCTCAGTTAACGAAGTGGTGACTCAGTGCGGGCCGAGAGGCGACTCCGAGAGTAGAGGAGGAGAGAAGTCGACACCACGCAAGGACAGAGACGAAGCAGGGCGGCTGCGAGCCGCCTACGAGACAACGGGTGGATTAGTTTTCCTGCCGGGGAAACTTCACTTCAGCACCTTCCGATCCCCGCGGGACGAGTGGGACTGACGTGTGTGGTGCAGCGGAGCGGCCGTATCATCGACGGTGAGTGGTCCGTCTCTGCACCTTTCTTTTTTTGGAGGGACATCCTCATTGCCAGGGCCCACCATGACTAGAGATAAAGATCTCGAGGCGGAACGCGCAAAAACGCGAGAGCTGGAGCGGCTTGTAAGGTTGGCTGAAGCGGAATTCCTAGCGCGTCCGGGAAACGAGGACGTTGTGCGGCCGTGCTGCAGTTGTGGTCAGACAACACACTCGTCCGCTGACTGGCGCCGTTACCGCTGTCTCGATCACGAAGCCAGTCCACCCCCTCAGAGGGAACGGTGGGTTGAAGTAGCTGATTCCGAGGTAGGGGAAAGGCCGCGTCTGGTCACTGCGGCGGTTTCCGGGATCTTTAAAAGACGGCCATACAAGGTGGGTGGCCGGCTAAGGGGGCCGAGTGTCCCCGCTAAGCCATTTAAGCTGAGCCTCAGCGCAGTGAACGAAACTGCGTTGTTGAGAAGGATTTTTACCCCTGATCAGCTGACCAGGCCGGCGAAATCTGCCTCTCTGGCGGAAGCTTCCCGTGAAGGCGCTTCCCGTCAGAAGCAGAAACTTCCCATCAGCGGCTCCTCGGCTACACAGCCAAGGGTAGCAGAGTCGGTAGGCCAGGCCACGGGCCAGGCAGGCACGCTCGCCGCGGCAACACGCGCCGGGGAAGTGGTGGCGGGCTTGGCCAGCGGCTGTCCCGGGAAGGCAAATGAGCCGGGCAATGTCGAGGCGCCTCCGCGGAGATTTTCAGCGGTAGAGGTGGCGGCGGTCGGTCAGACAGTCAACGCCCGCTTGGGTGCTGCAAAACCTCTGCCGTATCACGACCGGCCATGCCCAAATGGTTCGCTGGGGGCAGACGCTGCCGCCGAAGTTCGCGGTGGTAAAACTGCAGCAGGCACGACGGCCGACGGCAGAGTACGAACAGCAGCCGGTGGGGCCCTGGCGAGAAACCCGGATTTGCGCGCCATGCAGCTCCCGTCCGCCCAGTCTTGTGCTCGCGCCCAGGCATACCCGCCGGTGTTCCCTTGCTTCGACGAGCTACTATCCGGGAGCAATAGAGGCTTGCGGAATTCGCCGGGTGACATATTTGGTACCCCTAAGAGTAGACGAGGCTCAGCTGCGTCGAACCTGGTTGACCGCCGCACTGATCGCGGTTCTTTGCAAGCGTGCCCGATCCTGCTCAAACGGGCTTCCGGCGGCAGTAGCTCCCGCGGGTATTTGCGGTAGCGGAGACCCGGCAGGCATAGCGGCGGCGGTGTCCAGCGGGCTAACGCAGACGGGTGATGCCCCGGCGAGCGACATGGACTCGGACGACACTGAGCCGCCGTCCGCACAGGCGGGTACGCGTCCTCAGCAAGGTCCGCCAGCGCTCATTAGCGTTGACAAGCCGTCGACCAGCTGTGACCAGGGCCCCAGTGTTGCGCTGTACAAGCTTTCGGGGTCGCCTAGCTCTAAGCGCAGCTTCACAGCATCGAACGCTGGAGCAGTAAATCGAGGGTCCCAAGTGAGAGCAAGGTTCGACAAAGGGGCAGCGGAGAGCCACTTTGCATGCGCTGGAGGGGACAGTGTCAAACGCGTGCATGAGAAAGGAAGCGTCTTAAAGCTTCGGCTCGTGGTCATGCGTGTGGCTCTGACAGTGGGGACTTCCCCCACGGCTTGCAGAGGCGGATCACCTCACGCCTCGGCGAACTCCGAACATCGCAATTGGTGCAGCAATCAGGTGGACTCTCACCTCGAAGCTGCGCCCGATTAATCTGAGTGCTACTGGCGGAAGGAAAAACTGTGGTGAACGGATTGAACGCCCGTGCGCGGTTCATTCCGCTGCTGTTTTTTTTCTTGCCTGTGCTTTGGGCGGAGTGTAACGTTCACCCTGCGTTTTGTTGGTTTATTTCGCAGTTGCGTTGTTCATTGGGCCGCCGTTTTCGCTTGTTTCTTCCCTTGTTCTCGCGAGTGAGCCCCACGTTTGCCTTGTTGGTGTATCCCGCACGCGGGTATTTTGCTGGTTGCATGATGTGCCCCTGGAGTGTTTGTACCCTTTTTGTTTGATTTCTTTTACATCCCTTTTATTTGATTTCTTTGGCGTAGCACTTCACTTTGTGCTTTGCTCGCACGCGAAAATTTCGCTTGCCGCATTGAGTCCTCAAGAGATATTCCTCGCGGTTTTTGTTTGCTTGCTTGGGTTACGGCGCTGTAATCACTGTGTTTTTGTGCCCGTAGTAGTCCAAACAGTCCTGACACAGGCTTCTGATGGGGGAGCTGTAATGATGACAGCGCCGATGAGCCCCGTCTTGACGATGACCCCCCTCCCTTCTCGTGGCCTTGTCGGGTCTCCCCATCCGGTGTCGGTATGTTGGGGCGGCCTCCGCCGACGCCAGCCAGTCGAAACCCTTTGTATGGGCCTCGTCGGCGGCTTTTTCGCGGCGTCGGGGGAGGCTTTCCTTTCATCCTGACCTTCAGGGACGGCTAGGGGGGGAGCGGAGGTCAAAATCCTTATTGGCATGTGCGCTGCTGTGGGGGAGGCGGCATTGCTCGCGCCCTGCTCGCGTATGCTTCAACGAGTTTGTCGAGAGCTGCGACTGCAAGTGGTCGCACGAAGACTCGCTCCCGTGGCGGTTTCTGGGCGCCAGACCCCACGCATCTTTCCAGCCAACCGTGCGGCGGTTTGGCACCTTTTTGGCCTCCGGGCCCCCACGAGGGATCGTGCCGCGATACTCCCTTGCGCGCTGCGGCGCCTTTTCAGTTTAATCCAGTTTTCTTGTCTTGTGCTATTTTTCGTCGTCTCTTGTAAATACGTGTAAATAGACTTCTTTTTCTTCATCACTTACTGGCCTCGTCTCGTCATCGGGTCCTTCACCACCCTCCACGACGACACCAACCACCTTCAACAACGAACCAAACTTTACTCTGTTTGCGGTTGTCGACGCTTGTACAGTGTGTGCGTGTATGACAGCTTTCGCTACTTATGAACGGACAGAACGTTTGAAAGCGAAGCTTGCTATATGTCTCACGGATGGGGTACGTCGTGTCAAACTCTGGCGATGATGATGATAGTGGGTGAAGTGAAAGGAAAGAGCACTTGCCGTGGTTGGAATAGAACCTGGGTCTCTCGTGTTATAAAGGTGACGTCTATCCGATCACGCCGTTCTATTACGGTCGAAGCAGTTTGGGCAGCGGTGCATGGACGTGAAAAATTAGACAGAAATTATGCACCCCACCGTCTAAAGACGACGATGGTTGAATGCGAAGTTTCTTCGTGCGGAATCAAATGTGAAGAGGTCAACGTCAAAGCCACTGCGATCAAAAGTCCAAACCGTCTGCGAGTCGTTGCGAAGTCAGACGACCACCAAAGAATCCGTCACAAGAAAGCTACGCGTGTAACCATCGTCGTCGTTAGACGGAGGGGTGCACCATTGTTCTCCAACTTTCCTTCACAAAAGAGCGGAGGCATAAAGCATAATGACATGCACGGGCGCTGTCGATCTTCCGGCGAAGTTTACCCTTTGAGCTTTCGGGCTTCAGCCCTAACGGCGTACCTTGCACCAATGAAATCGAATAGTCCGTATCCCCTTTGTCATAAAAGATGCTCGTCCGCTGGCTCTGGTGCACACGCCCATCAGTGGAATCAAGTTGTAAACCCTGGACTACGAGGGGCGTCGCGGGGAAGTCGGAAGGAACCCCGAATACTGACAACAACCAAGTCCCATCTGTGGTGACTACCAAATTCTATGGTCTTCGTAACGTTCTGAATGATGGCGTCGTAGCCTTGGTGAACCCCGCTCACACCTGCCAGAAAGCCCTGCCGTACTTTTAATATATCTACACCTGCTATTAATACAGGGAAATGTAATAGTTTTTTGCGTGTTTTGCTGTATCACAATGTCGAATAGTCGATTTTAAATGATGTCCAAAACTTTCTTCTAAAACCACATTGGTCTAAAACTTTGACATGTACTGTATCATGCCCTTTCTGAGGGATTGACGCTATGTTTAAATAAATAAATAAATAAATAAATAAATAAATAAATAAATAAATAAATAAATAAATAAATAAATAAATAAATAAATAAATAAATAAATAAATAAAAATAAATAAATAAATAAATAAATAAATTCAATAGAAGGGAGGGGAGCTTTTTAAAGTCAGCCTTGCAGCGAGCTCGGTTTGCTACTCAATATGAACATGAGAGGGGCGAAAATGAGCGAAAAAAGCGAAGGCACCAAAACAATGAAGGAAGCTCACAGCAACGTGTACGACTTGGAGATAGCGGTGCTGTACGCAACCTTCACGACCATCACGAAAGTTTGTCCACGATTGCAGCCGATTTGCTTATTGCTTATTCGTTGCCACAGCGACCTGTACTCCATCATTGTTGTATAAGTGTGAGCTTCTTTCATTTTTTCGGAAGTGATTACCATTGGGCATCACCTTGGAGGGGCGCACGCTAGGACGTGTCTTTCTCGTTCCAAGAAAGTGTTGCTAGGATTACGGCGAACGCTGGAGATTTTTTTTTTTTTTTTTTTTGCGAATCTCGGTCTACCTCTCTAAGTACGTGCGCAGGGGATGCTGGGTGGTCATCGCGAGGCACGCGCCCATTAACTTTAGGCATTTTCTTGGTTTTGTTAACTGCTGCATGGTCGCTGCGAGGCCCGTGATCACGTGCGCACGCTCGGCAGTTTCTTGGTATTTTTAACTGCGGAGACGAAAAATAACGATTTGCTAAACAGTTTCGCTGCTAAAACGCACAAAAGCACTAACAAACGCAGATAAGCACACAAAAACTAACAGACGCAGGAACGCACACACAGCAAGCGCACAGTAGTAGAGTTAAGGCAAACGTTCACAGAGTTGTGTTCAGGCTGGACTCACGTAGAAATGAAACCAAAGCCCTTTAGTTCGTGTCAGCACGGCAGTTGAAGGCTATGAACCAATGTCATCGCTGAGTTTCGGTGGCGCGTGAGCCGGCAGTCCTATTCCATGCAGCGAAAGGGAACCTTCAGTTGCCGTGCTAGTGGCCTTCCTTCAGCTCCCGATAGAAGGATAGCCTCGAATCAACGTCCAGGCTATCCTCCTCTACAGTGGAGCAAAGTACTACTATCACTTTGGCCTCATACTCATACCCGCCGGTACTGATCGCCCCAGCCAAACTTGTACAACGGCCTAATTATTGGGAGATAATAACGTAATTACGGCAAGAAGGTCTGCGCACTAACTGCCGATTACGCGTTCCACTATTTGTGCGCGGAGCCCTTGTAGAAATTGGCCATCGGCTGAACTTTCCTCCGACTATTCCGAAATTCGTGTGCGCGGGTTTTCGCTGAACGCTTGCCTCACAAGTCTGAATGCATGGAGTCAAACTGAGCCACGGAATCATTTGCTGGTTGTTAACCCGTTGTACTTCTTACCACCAACTAAATATTTCAGGGGGTACTTCTCATTTTGTGCCTACATGTTCGTCTTCAGGTCAATTTTAACACGAAAGTGTTTTATTCCCGGATACACGAAGATTTCGCTGAGGTCATATCCGTCACGGAAGTGACGCCAGTAGAACGAAGCAAGCGGTCTGTAAAGGGTGCACCCCGGCACACAGGGTCTTCTTGCGGGGACGCAACCGTTAGTACTAAAGAGTACGTTATAATTAGGGTTGTTCGTTTTCGGATTTTATATTTTAATACGAAACTGTTTTATGCCGCGATACCCCAAGATTTCACTGACGTCATATCCGTCACGGAAATGACGCCAGTACACCTTTACCGAAGCGACCCGCCAGCAGGACGTCTCTCGCCAAGCACACCCACAAGACAGCCGCCGACCAGCAAATCATGCTCAGCTGCATATTTCGCTGCACATTTCACTTTCGTGTTTTACTGATTTTTATGACAGAGGAATCAACCACAGTTTTTTTTTTTTTTTCTTGCGAATGGGAACTCTGAAGATTCTGAGTTTAGTGCGGGCCCACGTCACTATACTCGGGTACAAATTAAGAACGGCAACAGCTCATAAAGTGTATTACTCCGCCGAAGCGACGGACCCGGATGTCAACGCGCCCGCGCGTTTTGAAACGAGTAACGAAACATCGTCTTCTTTTTCACACCTAATCTTTTTTGCAGTCACTGCAGGAATGTATAAGCAGATTAAGTGCGATAAAGCATGGAAACGACTCTTGTCACGTGCAAAATACTCGCAGTAAGGCAGCCGGCTGCGGTGATGAGGGGTAGGGGCAACTTCCGTTGTCGTTCAGAAGTTGTACGCGAGTATAGTTTTTCCTTTGCTTCAGGTCATATTACACGAACGGTCTAAATATGGGCTTGTACGGCGACATGTTCGGATAACTGGGGCCCACAGGCATAAGCGAAAGAGAACAATTGCAGCCACGGAAGAAGAGGAGGAGAATTTAGTAGGTGCCGACAAGACGACTTTTGGACCGAAAGGGGGTGTAGCCGTTGGAGTGCGACCCCGTGGCTTTGTACTGCCGACGTCCACCCCGGTTTGCCTTTGTGAAAGTGTTTAATAAATGGGAAGATTCGAATTAATAAAGTTTTGAACCATCCTTCTGCCGTTACGCCCGCTTTTAAATTGGCTTTCTTCTTTCAATACACGCATCCAGGAGGAATTACGCATGTTCTTAAAAGTTCGTTTGTCAGAATTGTGAAGAAGAAACACAAATGGTCCACGTCAATTATTTCGCATTCCGGTTCACTTGTTTTTATTTTTTTGTGTGTATTTGAAACAAAATAAATTAGCACATTTTTTTTTTAATTTTTATAAAGCCTTTGAAGGAAAACGCGTAATCACGCTTTTGAAAACGTGTACTTCTTTTGTGATTGTTACACGTTTACTTTTTGATTTATTCCAAAGAAGAAATACTGTCTTTAGTCTAATTCATTTGGAATCTGAAATCCCACGGGTCTCCTAAGGCAAAAATAGGCTGTGCAAAATCCCACTGAAGAGGTTTTCAAACAACCCTTTTTAAACAACCACTGCGTTCTGCAAGTTTAGGAATAGAGATTAAGGCTGTGGTAATTCACTGCTTAACACACTTACTCCATCGCAGTAAATGTATAGTATTACATTAGCGCCTTAAAAACGCGCATTCTTGGTGTTCAACCTGCTCCTGTATCTTCAGCGGTTAGTTTTAGCTTCTAGAGTTAAAAATTGCGTCAGTTTCGTGGGCGCTGCAAAGCTGCTTCGCCATAAAACCCTGGAAATATACTGCATCTTTCCACAAGAAAAGCATTCATCAGCTACATATTTACTCAGTCACTTCCCACCGCGTAACATTCTTACGGAAAGGCGTTCCACGTTAATCATCCACACATCGTCCAAATTAATCGGTAGCCCTCCCCGACAGCGCGCCTCCTCGCCCAGCTGCGGCTTCGGCGCTTAAAATTGAGAATTTCAAATTGAAAGGGCCATCAAGCCTCCTCCCTTTCCAGCAGAGTGAAAACTCCGAAACCGGACTCACACAAACGCAAACAAAACAAAATTCGGGGCAAAGTGTTTAATACAAATAAATTCTTAGCTGCAGTACAAAACTTGCCTGTGTCGCGCTGTGCCGTCAGTTTTACAACGTAGCCGTCGTGGTGCGTGGGTGTCTTCAGCTGAGCCTCTACTTCGCATCCTCTCGCGGCATAAGGTGCGCAAAGCTGGTGCTTATGTAGTTTTGCTTGTACTTTGCGTCTGCGCCCAAACACTTAGGAAAAACACCTCCACCTCCCCCTGTTTAGGACAAAAGCTCCCTGAACGGCGAATAAAGATAAAGAAAATCATAGACGCTAGCAGGCAGAACAGGTACCGGACCTTCTTTTGAACGTCTCCGCCGCTGAACGACGCCAGGAGGTCGCCATTGTTCTGCTTAAGAACCGATGTCCACAGCGACAGCTTAAGGGAGCGGAGACGTTCTATGTGTCCGTTCTCTTTCAGTCTGTCTCCCTTTCCTTGTCCATCATCCTCCTTTTTTTGGTTTAGCGGCATGTCAGCATTACTTACTTCTTTTTTTGAGTGCCACTAAATAATAGTCTTCTCGAATTTCATTTCTCCCCCCTTATTTTCTTTTTGTAGAAAAGGGTGGAGGCAGAGTTGCTTTTATTGTGAACTTTTCCTCTGCTGTCATCTTTTGGCATTAATCTGGACATACAAGCACGAGCCCGAGCTCCTTTTGTCTCTTTTGTTGGCTTAAAAATTTTCAGTGACAAAGCCAGCGCTAGCCTTTTCTTTACGTTACGCGGGACACTCCATGCACTTATTTGGAGTACTAGGATGAAAGGATGGTCAGTGAGTAAAGAAAGGGGCATTGTTCTATGGCTCAGAAAGACGGATACTAGCTATATTTGTTATTATTATCTGTCCTATAGCCGGGGCGGCTAAAGCGAAGACAATAAGAAGGAGCTTCGGCCTTTTCCCATTTTCTACTACTATCGCCCCCACCCCTCCCCCCACTCCCCTTTTACCGGAAATTAGCATATCTTGATTACTACCTGTAGGGCGATTTCTTTTTTCAGCACAAACTAACGTTTAATATTACCATGACTCTGCACGCGTTTTACCGTAATGGGGAAAGAATTTGTATTCTTTGCATTTGGGTTAACTCGGAAATTTTGGGCCTCCTGCTACACGCCCCCCCCCCCCCCCCCCCTCTGCGCGCCGAAAAAAGGCAAACAGAAATAATAAATAATCAATAGTTAAAAAACGCCTTCCGCTTTCAATAAGCGAATGAAAACGCGAGAAGATCAGACACGGCCACAAAAATTAAAAAAATTGGACCCGCATTTCCCCGAGGGGAAGAATGTGAAAGTGCGAATGCAGGAGTTGAATTTGCGCGGTTCGGTAATGTTCGCGAAAGAGAGATCACACACACACACACAACTACAAAGAAAGAAAGATGCATTTATTCACAGACACCTATTTGTGTTGTCGTTGTACTTGATTGCTAGAGCGGATCTCAGCTTTGAAATTTCGTGTCAGTACTCCTTTAAGCGGGTGCATTAGCCCTTCTCACGCCCGATTCCTGGCCAATCCCCCACGTGGGTATGTGCCATGTCAGCGGCCAGGCAGCGCGCGCCCATCTCCCCCCGTTGCCAAGGAAGACGCGGAGATTCCTGGCCAATCCCCCACGTGGGTATGTGCCATGTCAGCGGCCAGGCAGCGCGCGCCCATCTCCCCCCGTTGCCAAGGAAGACGAGGAGCGCGCGCACCCGCAGCTGTTGCTATGTGGACGGACGGCGGTCACCGGAATTCAGGGTCGCTTATAAAGTGCATTCGCACTTAAAACACGGTAGAGGACGGAGGCGACCGCAGAAAAACGGGAGGCGCATGGGAAGGTTTATCGAGGCAAATGCTAAAACCAGAGAGTTTCCTACTAATATATACTATAGTCGGGTAAAACTTCACAACGTCAACGATGATGATGATGATGATGATGACTGCTATTGGTTTCCCCCTTGCAGCGGAGTGATGACGTGTCAGCTTACCAAAAAGGAGTAATATACCCATGTTTTATACTCTTGGTTTAATACTAGCGCTGCTTAGGGCAGGCACAAAAAATGTATTAGGCACAAAATACTTATTTTTCTTGTTACAGGTGGTAACTGTCCTAGGCAATATGTCCCTCTGCTTTTCGTCCACCAGCATTCTAATCTTCCTTTCGTCGCCTGGACAGCCTTGAAGTTAACTTCCTCTCTGATACCCTTAAATCCTAGGGCTTCTGAAAGCCGAATATTTCCCTCATGTAGATTTGGATAGATACCCTCGCATTGTAACACTATGTGCCGCATAGTTTGCTTCTTTTCCGCTAACCACGCATACCCCATCATTTTGTGAATACTTCCCCACAAAGCTCTTAATTTGCAAGCAGCCTGCTCTAGCCCAACACTGCGCTGGGAATTATCGTATAAATTTTCCTTTCTGATGTCCAATTTCTCAGCCCTGTACATCTCTAACGGAAGTTGCCGCTGTGCCTCATCACCGCAGCCGGATTTTACTCCGCGCGGCGCAAGTAGTATCGGCGCAAGTAGTATGTTAGTGGGAATATTTTGTACATGGCGCGAGCCGTGTCCGTGATTTCTCGGACTTAATTTCTTTATTAAGTACTCCAGCGACAAAAAACAGAATACGTGAGAAAAGGAAGACGATATTACGCATTCATAGCAATATCCTTTCAAAACGCGCGCGCCCGTTGACATCCGGGTCCTTCGCTTTGGCGGACTGATACCGTGCATGAGCAATTGCCGTTCTTAACTTGTTCCCGAGTATGGAGGGAAATATGGCTCCGCTGTCTAGGCGAGCTGCGCTTCAGCGAGCGTTCCGTCGTTAGGTACCGGGGAGGCATGTTCACGTGTCCGTCTCATGGCTCATGAACAGACTGAAAGGTGGCCGGTGGTTTAAAAAAAAAGCAACAATTTTATTGTATAACATTATTTGAGTGTGGTGAATTACAATAAAAGTGGAGTTCCAAAAGATTTATTTGTGAAGGATTATTTAGAAGCTTTATTCAGGGCGAACAAGAAAAAAGAAGTTGCTTTCATCGTAGATTTTGGATTCAAGACCGAAAAGAAGCACTGTGGCTAGCCAAGTCAAGTAGGCGGGTAACGTCGCTCGCTGCTATGGAGGCGCCCACGACGAAACGGGACTGCAGTGACACATTACCTTCTAGTATACAGGGTGTCCCAGCTATCATGCACCAAGTTTTAAAAAAAGAGTAAGGGCGTAACTCGAAGAAAACCTATTGGATAATGTTCGCAGTACTTTGGAGAAGCGGTGACTAATTTTTAGGTTAATGAGACTTCATTAAATAATTGTAATTAATTATCTAACTAGATAATTACCGTCCCAATCACTGAAGTGTCAAAGAGGCATTTGTAGGTATCGACGAGGGGCATCTAACTGCAGTATTTTCAGCGACGAACTGATTGCGTACTCATTTATTCTGACTGATAAAGAAGCCCGCGAAATATGAAAAATACCACGTGACGGCACATCCGCGCGCATTGTAAAGCAGCGTCCCCAAATAAGTTGATTGAAAGCAACTGCTTCCGGTGTTACCCACCCGAAGAGACAGCGCATCACCTTGATAAGGCGCGTGTGCAGATAAGGCACAAACTCGGTGGCGATTTCTTCTTTCTTTCTTTTGTTTATTTCATTCTGGCTAACTCAGAGGCAGCCTGTTTGAGGGCGTTTCTTTACGATGCGCGCGGGCGCGCCGTCACGTGGTATTTTTCATATTTCGCGGGTTTTCTTTATCAGTCAGAATAAATGTGTACGTAATTAGTTCGTCGCTGAAAATACCGCAGTTAGATGCCCCTCGTGGGTACCTACAAGTGCCTCATTGACACTTTAGTGATTAGGACAGTACTTTGCGAGTTAGATAAATAATTACAGTAATTGATTAAGTCTCATTAACGAAAAAAATTCTGTCCGCTTTTCCACAGTACTGCAAACATTATCCACTAAGTTTTCTTCGAGTTACGCCATTACTCTTTTTTTTAAATCTTGGTGCATGATAGCTGGGACACCCTGTATATCAGTATGAAACTCTATGGCTACAACGTGCGAAACGTCAGGCGACGCTGATTTAAAGAACCGAAATAGCCAACGAAGGTTTGACAACGTCTGAAAAGGGGTTTACGTTTGGGGAAGGAGCTCACTTGAAGCGCCTGGATTCCCGCGCTGTCCAGAACGGACGGTGAAAGGGAGGCCAAAGTGGCTTGAAAGACGAGCGAAACTGATGATAGAGAAACTGATAGTGGAGGGAAAAAAATTCAATTTCAAGGTCCATGACGGCGCATCTGCTGGGCCATGGACTCGATTTTGTTTTACTGCTTGGCTCTACAGCCAAGCGAAAGGACACGCGGCGTCGACATGAAAGAGGACGGAATCTGAGTTTAAAGCTTTCCGGTTTCCGTCGGTTCAACTTTGCAGCTCAGCCGGGGATGCTGCTCATCTTAAACTGCCGTGAAGAGGGAAATAAAAATAAATGACATCGGGAACACAAACGCATTGCCTCCGCATCTGCACTCGAGAGAATCGGAAATTAAATAAGCCTTGACGTAGAAAAGGAACGACGTCAGCGACAGTCCGCTCAGATCCGCTCTATCGCATCGTCGCAACACTGTCGGCCGGCTTGTTACACAAGCTTCAAGTTCGGACATTTTCTTTTGTTTTGCGCTTTCCGGTTCTCCTTTCCTCCAGCTTACTGCAGTGCGGTATCGCCAGCTCATCCTGCGAATATCTGCTCTTGTTACGGCGCAGTGCGTTCGCCTTTACTTCGTTTTCTCAGACTTCGGGCGGCTTGTCGTCCTTTACCCCTTCTTTACCACTTGCCGCATATTTCCCCCTTTTACTCACTTATTCCCCTTTTAAGTTATTCTTTCGCTGCACCCGCTATCCTAACCTAGCAACGTGTTAGCATTGTTTTTTCCCAATAGCGTCATTAATCATTCTATATTCGTTGCGTTACGCCATCGCGCGAGCACAAGCTTCATTCGATGACTCCGCCTTTGCCATCCCTGCCGAGTCTCTCAAGTGGCGTAAACTCTCTAGGCCTGATGATGATGGTGATGATGATGATGATGATGACTGCGACTACGACGGCGGCGACGACGACGACGATGATGATGATTATATGATTACGATGATGACGACTTCATTTTCCCCAAAAATGGGTAAACTGAAGAGGGGGAAAGTGCAGTATTCCTGGATTCCTCCCCCTCAGATGTTGGCGTCCACGCCAGAAGCTCGTGGTCGATTCAGCAATTGCCATTTGGCTGGCTGGAAAGAGACCTCACCCACATTTCTCACATGCCAACTGTAGCGGTTGGACAGTGACGGTGATAACTTCTATCTGAGGCTCGCGGCCGGTACACCAATTGCATATGGGCTGAGACGCGGCATACCCAGCCACAATTATCACTCAGGGGCAACGGCCAGTGATGAGGACATCTCCCACAAGAAACGCAAAAAAAAAAAAACATACTGCTTTCGGCCGTATACGGAATAAAAATTATACATACCACACTACTCCAGAGACTTGGGCGGGGAGGGGGAGGGGGGCTGCCCAGCTCACCCTTCTACGATCGGCTCATGTTGGTCGAGAGGGCGAAAGTAGGGGCCACAGCCTCAGGAGCCCTATACGCCTCGAGCGCGGCCTGTAGGGGCGCCACTGAAATCCCCCTAGCGGCCCGTTTCGAAAGCAGGCGCGGGAGTCCCCGGCCCGCTCCCCCTGTCGCCGTTGCTTTTGGGGCTCGTTCAAGACAGCAATTTACCGCTTGTCCGCGTTCGAAATACCGATTAACGTGGAGCAGGCACTCTGTTTGCAAGCCTGGTGTGTTCACGAGAGTATAAACGTTTATGACGCGATCTTAGAAAGATCTATATGAGCGCCGGGCGTGTGTCATAGGCCGGCGTCCCGAAGCCAGTATTTGCATGCAGCTGATTGCAATTCCACTGCCCTGAAATTTAGTGGCAGTGTCTCCGTAAGCAGTGTTTCCTCCGATGGTCATGTTGCGGCCATACACACTATGATGTAAATCGACTTTGTGCACTACAAAATCCAGCGGAGCACTCATACCTGACAGCACGCACGAAAGTTACGCCTGCCAATATCACATATCAGATATTGATCAGTACCCTGAACAAGCCAATGCGGCATAAATTTCGCAAACATTGTACCAAAGAAGTACGATGGATAATGCAAAATTACACTCCGGAGTCAGCACACGACGACAAATTTAATGCTGGGTCGTCTTGTCCCGAGGTGAGCGCTCGCAAGAAATTCATCTGTTACATTTATCCTCCACGAAAAGCGCGAAGATGGGCTTATAGAGTAATCCGCGTCCGCGACCAAACTCTTCTTCGAAACATCGTCGTATGACACTGGGAGACTGCAGAATCTAGCATAAACCGAAATCAGAGACCCTTATCAGATACGACACTCTTCCAACGAGTCCGTGTGTACGAGATTTCGGCGCACGTTAAGGATCTCCAGGTGGTCAAAATTAATCCGGAGCCATCCACTACGGCGTTCCTCATCGTCTCCGTTGCGTCGGCGCGTTAAACCCTGCAATCAATCAATCAACTCTTTCAACGACACCTCGTATTTCTTGTGAACTGCCTACCTTGTATTCTTAAAAAAATGCGTCCGCCGAGTGATCAGCCGTTCGTTGAAGGCGAAAAACAAACGAAAAATGAACACGCAGCTTGTGTGTGTGATAACTAAAACGTTCATTCGTTGATTTCGCTCCGCATTTGTAAATAACGATAGTTGAGCGTCCTCCTCCTCACCCCCCCCCCCCCATGCCTAGCGAAATATCAGCGCATTTCGGATCTAGTTGGTCTGGTGATTACTACCTTGCTCAAACAAACCTCTTTAGCATTTCAGAAGCTGCACTCGGTTTTTTTTTCATTCCCGTACGACTATTCTATTTATTCCTGACTTGCAGACCATTCATTTTCCCGTGGTTTCATTAACATATACCTTGGTTATTACTATAAGGCATGAGTGAACACATATCTGACAATGCACAGCCTTTGAGTGTACTTAACATTTTCGCGTGGCTTATATTCCCATGAAAGGCACAAGTTTTTGTCAGCTATTGGGTTATCACATCCCTGAAACATATTTTTCTAGGACGTACGTACTCGAAGCAAAGCCGCATTTGTTGTCTGCGCTACAAAACGAACCAACCTCTTACAGTGCCAATATTAGGTCTAAACGAGGTAACAATAAATAGAATTCACTTGTGCTGACGTGTTCGAAGGTGACAGCGGTGATATGCTGCTGCCGTCGCCGACGCCCGCAAGAGCGGCCAAGAAGCGCGCAGAACCGCCTCCCCGGGTAGCTCTTGTTGGCGTTCGAGCGCTCTACCAAGACGCAGCTGTTTTTTTAAGCACCCTAAACGTGCAGTTAGCTTACAGACGTCACCATAACAAGTAGTTTAGTGCGCGGAAAGGCAAAGAGAAGCGAAAGAGAACCAAAACACTGCATGACCACCTATCAGCCACGCAGCGCTAATCCCGCAAACGCCGCGGAGAAGCGGCGGCAGGCGGCGCAGCGATCGCGAATCTCGAGGCGTATAGGCTTCTACCCCTAAGACCAACATCTTCCCACCCCCATTCCCTCCTTCTTCTAATAAATGTTTATCTATCACGACGACGCCGAGCTTTATTTGCGTTCCATAATTAGTCAGTTCACAATGGAGCTGTGAATAATTAGGTATACCCCTCTGCTATCAACAAATGGGCTCCTAGGACGTATGGTTAGAGAAAACGGCTGTAACTAGGGTTTTATCAGAACTATCCCGAAACGAATTATTTGGCGTGGGACTGTTCAAACTAATGCCGAACAAAATAAAACGACCCCGCGCTCCTAATCTGTTCCAGCATCCCAAAGGCGCCGTACAACGGGCAGACGGGTGTCTTTCTGCTAGGACGAAACTGCAGTCGTTCCCAATTTTATTAAGTTAATTAACCGCATAATATGCTTAATCACCAATTGCAAACAATATTGTTTTGTTGCTTGCCCTAGTTTGGACCCATTCGTGTGACTTCACTGAACCAGAGTGCTAGTTTGGGCGTGTGGGTAGGACATTGAAAAAATCAGTAGAGCTGGCACAGACAAGCGCTCGGTGGGCGTCCATTCTTTGTCCTTGTCTGTGTCAGCGCTACTGAATTTTACAATGTCGCTGATCAACCACGTTTCCACCTTGGATTGGGGTCAGGTTTCTTATAATGAATATCCACCAGCTATCCGAAATACCTGTTCTTATTAAGGTGTCAACTATTTGTCTTATTTCAAAGTCAAATGATCGACGACCGCTGCCCCGGGAAGTCAAGTTTCTGCTGGTCTCATCCCGCCCTCCTTAGCCAGGTCCGGCGTGCACGCTGTTGTCCGTTCTTCCCACCAGTCGCTTCAGTGTGCCTGGCAGCACATTCCCTTGGGTCTATTTCTTCGGTCACAGTCAGCGCCCTACCATCGTACGTTTGATCAGACGTGCCGCTTACTAAGCGCTCCGGCACCTCGGTCCCTCGGTCAACTGCCTCTTTACATCTGCCAGCTTCCTTCGCGCAGCACCGCTGTTCGGAAACGGGACAAAGCCAATTCCGACGCTTGTCAGTTTAGTGGTTTCGTTTTTCTTTGTTCACACGGTGATTTGAATTTTCCCTGTTCCCGCCAAGTCTTTTTTTTTCCCTGTTTCGACAGTCTTGGCGGCAGTGACGGCAACGTGCGATTAAGTTTCGGCAATCATTCAGGTCTGATCGCT
This sequence comes from Haemaphysalis longicornis, assembly GCF_048455015.1. NCBI lineage: Eukaryota > Metazoa > Arthropoda > Arachnida > Ixodida > Ixodidae > Haemaphysalis > Haemaphysalis longicornis. Next base: position 39,441,588 of record NW_027526460.1, read on the forward strand.
GAAATCACTTCTTCAATACGATCGGGCCTTCTAGCTTGCAGTTCTGCTGATATAGCATTTGACTCCTTGCCAGCCTCTCCTGCCTCCCCTTTCGGGCTCTACGCGGCCATTAATTTTGAAATCCTCCCCTCTTTTGCGCATAGGAAACGAGGACACCGGAGCTGACCTCTCTTTTTATCCATTTCCCCCCACTCGTATGCTCGTGTTTAATCTTATGTCCGTGATCGGATTCAGTTACTTTTTATTTGGTCGCCTTACGTCCGGTCACGCTTGATACTGACTGCTGTACCCGACTGAGCACTCGTTTTCTTTTTTTTTTTTTTTTTTTTTACACGCTGCCCTTTCGACGGTTCTAGTTTCTGAAAAGTATTGAAAGAACGGTGCACTGCTGGCCTGTCCTTGCTTTTGTCTATTTGTAGTTTTCTTTCGGTGGCTGGTCTCTTTGCCCAAGCCTTTTCACTGGCCGCTGATTTCGATACCGTTCCCGGGATCCCCTTCCTTGTCGAGCCTAGAAAAACCACCTCTATTCACCCAGCGTCCGTCTGATGAAAGAACACGGCCAGGGCAAGGCTTCGCGTTCATCCTCTTTGCTTCCTCTATCTGTGCCCTGTCAGCGTTTCTTCCAGCTGTTCACTTTCACTGTTTAGCTTGATTGTGAGCCCCTTGCATGATCAGTCAGACCCAAAGAAAGAAAGAAAGAAAGAAAGAAAGAAAGACACACACACGCACACACACGCACAGAGAGAGAGAGAGAGAGAGAGAGAGAGAGAGAGAGAGAGAGAGAGAGAGATTATTAAAAATCCTAAAATTTGTTTAGGCTGCACCATCACGGGATGTCTTAATTCCTTGAAAATTAAGGTCCAGTGGTGGCTTTTAATGGCGCCTACTTGTCACTGGAGACATCCTTTCTTCTTCCTTCGGAATTCTCAGCTTTTATCCCCCCCCCCCCCTTTGCAAAGCGTATTTCGCTAATTTTCACTACTACCGCGGGCGAAAGTAATGTGTAATAATCACAAGCAATGAACAAACACTTGGCTTATGATACTTTCCGTGGTTCGAGAGGGTGTACTATCGTGAAACATCGGGGGTTTGTTGAGTGTACATTGAAGCCTCCTTATACAAGGTCAGTTTTGCTCTTTAGTCATCGTTTAAGGTTTCGATGCACGGTTTAAATGTTCTGCTGAATGCTACCAGGCGGCAGGACAACACAAGGCTAACATGTTTTTTTCAGTTTCCCTGCCGTCGAATAGGAATGTTTCTACTAGGAGAAGAAACAAAAAAGTGGTGGGGGGTAAGTAGCGTCCTGTACGTCTTCTTGCTCCTTTCTACTCTTTTATCGTTGATTCATTGCAGCAACGGTGCAGGAACATGATCTTTGAGCACCATTTTCTAGCTGTGATGATTATTCGTGCTTCAGCAATAAAGTTTGTCACAACCTAGAGCGCAATACATCTATATGTATGAGCTAGCAAACCTGCTGGCTTTTAAATGAGACCCTAACCACCGGTCGTAAGGTTGATCATGCAAGCACAACGTTTCGTAGAGCCTGTTTGGAGAAAATGGAAAGGCGGCGGTAACTCGGAATATTGTGCCTAGCTACATAGCACATCCTCGTGCAATTTATTCTTTTGAAAATAGCACAGGGACTGAATGCTCCGGTTTGCGAAAGATTCCCGATTTGTGTAGCAATATTTCGGTCCAGAACGCACAGGGGGACAAATTTTTAGCTCGGGCCAGCCAGGCAGGCATCATGTTCCATGATAACAAAAAAAAAAGAAAAACCACATTCGTCTGTTCGATATTTCGGTGGACGTTAGCGTGTGGCCAGACTGATCAACAGCCTTCCAATTCCGCCAACTCTATAGATTCAACTTAAATTATAAGAGTTATCATCATCGTCATCCTGATTGTGTCCACCCCAGGACAAAGGCCTCTCCCGTGTTCCCATATGTCTCCCCTATTTGACGTCACTCGCTGCCAGCCACTTATAACATCACCAGTTTAATGCAAACCTAAAACCAAGAGCAAAATATCAGGTTAGAGTGCCTAACCAGTAACTAGAAACCCTCCTAAAAAATTTGTGTGACCTACAATGCCTGCCCTCGCGCGCATAGAACAGAATATAAGGTTCTAACGTGCGCGTATAGATAATAAAACCTTCACACCTTCAATGCATGCTTGTGGGTGTTTTGAAGAAAATATTTGTTATAAAAACTAAGCCCTGCGTGTCGTTTCGACATCTTTAAAGTGCTTTATTTTGCGTCTGTTTAAGTGTGAACTCGCAATACGCATCCCGTCTCGTGTTGCTGGGGTTAAAAATAGGCCTCTTCGCGTCGACCTAAGTTAAGTACTTCAACGTCTGCTAGAAGTTAAGAGTGAACATGTCAAGTCATGAATCACGTTCGCAAATTCCCCAGCCACTTCGACACACGGGCGAAGTTTCGCGCTGTCGCCCAATCCAGGCATAGTGCGTTTGAATGCCACCCCTAACATCGCCCGTGGGAACCAATATAGGTCCCGGCATATATGAACGCGCGAAAGGAGCGTTCGTAGCGAATCTGAAATTCAAAATAGCTCTAACGCCCTCAAAGTTTCCTCCTGAACTCTGATCGTGTAGGCCACTCGCATCGAGCACATAGCGCACTCAACGAACCAGGCGCGCGCCACGGCATCTGATTTCGGGGCCTCCTTCGTGCATACGCAAGCCGCGCGAAAGCCAAGCTAGAGAGTTAAAGCATACACACACAAAAAAAAGCGTCGTCTCCGCTATGCTGTCAAGGGTGAAAGGTTTCTCATAGGAGCTGAGCCCCTGAAAGTTGCACGGACGTGTAAAAACAGCCCGCTGAAAACGCAGCAATGTAGCACCGCGTTGCTAAAACAACATCACCGCCTACCATGCTCGCATGATCCGGAAGACTTTTCTTCCATGCTAGACGAGCGCCCAGGCAAAACGCCTACGCCTATGTCAACATATTATCATGCTTCGCAGGAATGGGGGCTTTTTAGCATGGCGGACAATCAGTGCAGCGGTCTACAGAAAGTGCGTTGCGAGCAGCTTTTAGTGGAGGTTTTGGGTTTGAAAGGCACATTCGGGTTTGAAGCGAAATTAGTGTAAAGCAACGTGACAGAACATTTTAGGGAAAATGAAAAAGGCAGAATGCAGGTTGCGCGAAGCTTGTGATACGTAGGGGGAGCAATTGGACTATGTAGGAAAATAGCTGAGTAAGAACCGAGAATCAGAACGGGTAACCGAGGGAATCTTATAGCATCAGGTGTAAGGAGTGTTGCTATAATATCAAGAGCGGATATGATGCAAAAATGTTTCTTGCTTTGCAACGAGTCGACAGCGATGTCCCTGCTATGAGCAGAAGGCGCCAGCCGTATATTGGTGCATGATGGTATGGAAATGTACGATGAGATTAAAAGAGTCCCTCAAGCTTTACACGGCTACGGCTCCGTGCATTTCTCATGTGCGTGGGCGAAAACGCATTGCGGCAAAGCCAACTTTATCACGAAATATCACCAGAAACCAACTGTAACTCTTCTGTTATCAAAAATTTCAAGAAAACAATTATATAGCAATTGGCCGCTAAGACGACTCTATTGTTACTCTTAGTCATATTTACTTGTCATGATTAGCGATTTCACAGTACACTTGTGACGTTACAGAATTCGCGTCAGCTGTCTTCTTTCCATATACGGGAGAGAAAGGGACAACCCCTTATTTGCTTGCTAGGATAAAACTCTAGTCGTTCCAAGCTTCATTAAGCAACCCCAATTGCCATAGTCACTAAAATTACCAAATGACGAGAATAATAAATACGCATACATTCTCTGACTGTGTGTGTGATGTGTATTTTATGCATATTTGCTGCTCATTTATTTTCAGAGCGTAATGGCTCCTAATCTTTTTTAATGCAAATTGCTTCTAAAAGCTCTCCTGCTGAATGGCACCTGATTCGTCCTTAATAAATTGCGGTTCACGAGTACTGGCACGACGATGTACGGTCGAACTTGAGCCAAATCATCTTTCTTGACACTGAGCACATGTTACCCGAAACCGGTAATTGACGGACATATCCCGTCCGCAAAATGTGCGACTTGGCACGCGTGAGGGGTACGTCGCACGCAGACTCTGTGACAAACCAACGAAAGATTCTTCTCGAACTCTGGGGGATGCGCTGAGTGATAAACTTTACTTTAGACTAAGCTGTCCGTTGCTTTTCAATTTTAAGCGTTCTTTTCAGCAGTTAAAGAAAATACGTAGAAGCAAATACTAATCCGCCAATTACCGCAACGAAACCATAATGGTGGCGCACTCTTCCGTCAGACGACTGGAGAAAAGGCTCATTTTTACTGCACTTGTTTCAAAGAGAATTCCACGAGCTTAATCAAGTGCAGTTCAAGGCAAAAAAAAAAAAAAAAAGACGAAAATTCAGGAAGGCATTGCTTGAAGAGCTTCGAGAATGGGGCTTAGCAGAACGGGGTGATTAAGAGCACCGAATAATGCAGATCGGTTTCTGAGCTCTCGTAAGTAACAAAAAAAAATAGCTACGAATAAGCTCCACAGAATATGATGTTGCAAACTCCTGCCTGTCGGGAAGATATAACACACAAGAAAAGGAATGTGCCTTGCACAAATTGTTCGGAGAGCCAGCGGCGAACTTTTTGGTGTCTACATTCCCCTCGCAATGTCTGCCTGCACGCGCTGCGCACAGACAAATTGCGCACACGTGTTCGAAGTCCCAAGTGAAAGTATTTAGCTGTATGTCTGATGCTGGGACCGGCGGCGATCGTTGTTATCAACAAGCAAGCATTTTGCTGAGCTTGCTCCAGAGACGATCGCTTAACGACCGTGCACGTGCTTCGTGCCAGGTGCAATGGTGTAACAAGCACCTATGGGAACTGCATTTTTTGCGCTTCTTTTTTGCATTTATTCTTGCGCTAGGCTGAGAATGCTGATGCGCTTGAGCACGGTTCCGTTGTTCGCTGTGTCGGTTGTGTTTCTGCTCTTCTCGAAAACGGATGTCGCTTAATGAGTCTCAATCGTCCGTTCACTTAGTTCCTTGTTAGGTGTGCGTTTCAAGGTTTTACTGCACCTGTTTTGTTATTAAATATTCCTCCCCCGTAATGAGTACGAAACGTGCGTGGACATTTGCGTATTTAATATATTTGTGCCCATTGTGGAGTATACCCTCTTTGTATCGGAAAGTTGCAATACAATATCATTGTTATGGAGAGAGACAAATCTGCACCGAGCACGATACCCCGCGTCTGAATCTTCATCAATGTCACGTCGCTGGGCGCACCTCTTGAAGGATACGTGCCCTCTCATAACTCTGTCCCCCTAACTTCAGAACGGTTGTGTCTCCTCTGAGAAGCTTGTCACGTTTAGGAGCTTCTTTCAGGGGAGAGCACAGGGGTTGTGAAGGATGGCCGGAGCCAAGGCAAATAGCAATGTGTGTCGCTATCGCGTTAGAGGATGCGAGTTTATCGCTGTGACTGCTCTTTTACCAGCGGAGCTGTGGCTATTGGCCGTACTTTCACCGGTGCAGGAAAAAATGAAAAGAAAATGCCGATCGCTCGGGAGCGCGTGTCTCGAGGCGACCGCCGAACGTCCTCGGCACGCGCAGTAGTTTTATCAATGGCCGTGTCTGGAGTGCCGTCCGACGATATTATAATCACTCCACTATATAGACGTCCACCGGCGTCTTGTGGCAAAATTGCCGCGTCTGGCAGTACACCGCTCTAGATAAAATAAAGCTAGGCCACTTAACCTAGACATAACATAAGATAACCTAACGCACACAAAGAAATCATTTAAAACACCAAAACTAGCCTAAGGTATAAAAATTACACTTCAAATAAGTAATGAAAAAAAAAACCGTGGTAAAAGCCAGTCTCGAACCACCGCCTTTGGGATCAAGAAGCTAAGACGGATCCTCTACACTACAACGATAGATTCTTTGGACTGTGCTAGCCTAGTGTTAAATATTCTAATGTCGTTGGACGGTGCTCTAGCCATGCCTGCAACGATCAGCTAGAGTGCCGTCGGACGGCACTCTAGACACTGCGTTTATCAAAACAAAACAAAAAACTGGGAAGCCCCGAGGAGCGAGAAAATGGCGAGCGCATGTGAGCGCGTGTCTCGCGAATACCGCCGAGTCCTCGGCTCGTGCACTGGCTTTAGCAAAAAAAAAAAAAAAAAAAAAAGCTCCAGCGCTACTGCTAAACACGAAAAGACACCCTGCTTGGGAGAGGCCACCGCGGCCGCCATATTCTCCAGAAGCCGTTAGGGATAATTGGAGACATGGCTACGAGTGTGCCACTCCTTCCCGAGACGACTTGCACATCCCCCCACCACCGCCTCGAGTCGACGACGAAGAGCTGGTGAAAATCTGCAATGCTGAGGATAACTTTGCATCCACCACTCGCCGCGACGAAGATGACGACCTCTTCGATGCATATGACGACGATTACTAGCACCGTAACTACGCAAATAAAGAATGATACTGCAACTTAACTATGCGTCCAGCAATGCTCACCCACAACAGCTTCGCCATCCAAGTAATTGCGCGTGAGTGCAAGCTTGCCTGAATTTTTTTCTCACAGACTAAGGTGCAGTGGCGCAGAGCATGGACTATGTGTACCAATGATTGTGTACCAATGACATTGTGTAAAAAGGCATAGCGTAGCTGTTGCCGTGTCCTATAAAAAAAAACTGTGGTGTGCTACATTTAATGGGATTCTTCTTGCAAGCCTCAGTGGACGCCAAGCTATAATCACGCCGCATCACCGTTAAAGCTGGAAGAATACGTTTGGCAAAGCCGCAAGTCTGATTTTAGGGGGTCTGTGCACGTTGAAGCAACTCCCGGTACGCACTCCTTACTTCCTTTGCCGCGGGTAGAATATGCTCGAACAGCGCTTGCAGATTCTGTTGTTTACCTTATGTGGTAAAATTCTTGTCATTCCACTTTGTGATGGTAAATGACCACCGAAGCTGGATTCTGGACTAGACACGGCCTCCCCATTACGACAAGAGAGACGTAAAACACGAAATGAAGAACGGCAACTTGTCTTTACGACGGGGCCGCCGCCCTGAGGAGCCGGAGGAAACTAGGCACGAAAGCGCTTAAAATAGCGGCAAACAGAGGGCGGTGCGAACGCAGACAGTGATGAGACGTACAGCGTCCTTGTTTGATGGTGACCACGTGCTGATAGAACACATGTCAGAACGTTCGTTTTCCAACGCCTCGCACTTCAAAGACATGTGAAGCCTAAGAAGTTTTTGTTCACACACAAAAAATTGAGAGAATCCTAGCCATATAACGCTAGGGTTCTGACTTATGAGGGTTCTGAGCTAGGGTGAGTATTCGCAATCGTACTGCAACAATAAATGTCGTGTAGACCATTGTGAAGATATTGAAGTATGACCACTTATTCTTGTGTGAACAAGCATGGTTCATATAGTGGCAAAGACTGAGTCCTGTGATAGCGAAACGTATGTTAATATCAACGTCGCCTGCCTAATCATTGCCTAACGCGTGAGCGAAAAATGGCCAAACAGCCACTCTCCTGCTGCTCTCTCCTACCCTTTCCCGCTCCGTAGCCTTCCCACGTGCTTTCATGTCGGCCAGCCAGCTCCGCTTCTCGGAAACTATGCAAAATAGTTGACAGTTTGTCTAGCGTACCACAGGCGGCACTCCTGCGCCTTCTTGTTTATCACTGTGCCTGTCTGTCTTGGTCTGACGCTGATAAAACCGCCTGCCCCACGGAGGACGCAAAACCACTTGTGGTGCCGCAGGCTGATGCCGGTTTTGCGCGCTTACGTACTGGGATCACGGGCCCCGAAATTTTCTGAGTGGGGCATTCCCCCTCGTTTCGGCCTTGTTTTGTCCACGCTGTTCGCACTCCGCATTGGTACACAGCTTTAAAATTGAGTACTCTACTGTACAAGCGCCCTTACAGCGTGACTGGACGCTCAACTGCTTATCCGTTTGTTAGATGCGGCGCATCTCTTGCTCTGAGGCATGTCCCTCCTGCGTCGGCGTCGGCGGTGTCCGCACGCCAACTGCGCATGCGCGACTCTCCTCCGCTCTTCTCTCCAACAGCTGTGCGCAACACTTTCACTCCGTCTCATTATCATAAACAACAGCTGCGTGTGCGAGCTTCGCTCGCTTCGCTCCGCTCCCGTCGCGCAAGTGCGCGCATGCGCGACTCTCCTAAGCTGTCTCCTCTCCTTCAGGCGCTGTGACTATAAAGCGGGTAGCGCGCTGCGGCGGTTCAGTCAGCGCTCGCTCTCGTTCGACTTCGTGTCACTTTGCTTGAAGATGCGCGCTCGACTCGATTCTTCCGATGAAGACGTGATGGAAGCGACGGTCCCTTCAGCGAGTGGTGTGACACAATCCAATACCAGAGTCACTCCAAACGCTAAAGTAAAATTACGCCCATCTTCCCGCGTATGAGAACACCCGCATGTGATGGAATGCATCATACGCGTTCACAACACGTTTCACCCGATTTAGAGAATCAACTCAATGGAAACGCCAATTGAACCCCCCGATGCGTCGCATCACAGCTGGGTTCCCTCGCGGGAAGATGGGCATAATTTTTTCTATAATCTTCTAAAATTTACAAGCATGTGATATTTTTTTGGAAAGTAATGGTAGAAATGAGCGCTTGAACAGAAAATGTACACGCAATTTTTTTTTCTTCCGTAAATCCTCCAGGGAGAAATATATTAGTAAAATGCTAGCTGTACAACCCGAAAATGTCGTTTCTATGTTTGCTATTTGTCTATCCAGCAATTAATACGTTCTTCCACTATTTCAGTTCCGCCTACGTCAGTCATCTTGCGAAAAATGCAGCAGGTATGAAGCGAGCGACACGCTGAACGAGATCCCCAGTGCGCCCCAGAACTAGCGCCCCGTCACGGCTAAGATGTGAGCAAAACGGCTTTTGAAAACCGACAGGCAAGCTGACAGACACATGTCGTAGAAGTGGATGCAGCGTTCGAGACTCGCGAGCAGTGACGTAAGGCGGACGTCCGCCGGCGCATGCCACATAGCGGATGAGTGTCTTAACTAAGCGTTCTGGAAAGCGGGCGACGCGTTAAGCAATGTTTATACCGGCGGCGTTGGTTAATACTAGAGAGTTTTAGCTGTCCGTTTCTGACGGTCCGCACCGCTCCGATAGCAAGCGGGAGCGCCATTGCGCATGCGTGGCACGCTAGCGCGCTACCGGCGATATCGGAGTGGAGCCCCGCTCCGCTAACCGGGGCTTCTTAGCGGACCGTCGCGGCAGCTCACGCTACCGGGCGGAATTTTAGCATGGCTGCCCCCGCAATGCAAGCGCGCTCCGGCAAACTTCGTTTCTTCAGTTGAAACACGACCGACGAAGCCGCGAAAGCGCTTCCGAATAGGCAATGGTGCCACACACCTCAAAGATCTTTAGAACGGAAGCGAAAAACGTCGACCGAAGCGCGGGGCTGCTTCTATGCAGCGCCGAGAAAGACAGCCTTGGCTTGGCTATTCCAAAGTTTATCGGCTTGTTTATTATTATTTAGAAAAATTATACCATGTCAGCGACTACATTATACAAAAAAAAATGTTAAATGAGGCCCAGATACACGATATTTTGCTTTGTTTGGGCGGCCAAATACAAATTCTTATATTTCCTTTAGGTTGAAGTTTTGGTTTACAGGCGCACGCGAAACGACCAGTCACTCGAATCATTCCCCGTCCAGGGAGATACGGTTATCGCTTAGCTAAAAGCCTTTCGGCTGCTGACGCTCCGGTTCTGCTGAGCGGGACGTCGGGACCATAGCGGAGCGTGAAAAACGGTCAGATAAAACTCTCTACTATAACCCATCACCTCGGTGGTCATTCAAAGGTCCTTGGAGTTGTTCAAAAGATATTTTCCTGTAAATAACTGTTAACAAGAAATAGCCACGCAGTGGGTGCGCAATATTTGCAGTCACTAAAGAAAAAAAATTCCGTTAGGACAAACAATTATGCCAAATGGGGAATAAAGAAATTTATTTTCGTGGCAGCAAATACCGCGATTATGAGCAGCTTAACCAGCAGGGAATATGTAGCTACGATTCAAGTTCTGTGTTACGGCTTGGAGCGAATAAGTGCAATACGCATTGTTGAGTTCAAAACTGTTTTGTTTATAACTGCGGAATGCCTCAGGTATGTATTGTCTCTGTGTTTGTTGTTTCACAGATCTAGTCGAATAAGTTTCGACCCGGTTTTGACAAAGAGCCCACGTAAATACCAAGCGCTCGGTACAGAACCATCTCATTTTTTAAGCCGCCTGCGATTTTTAGAGACCGGATATACTGTGGACGTGAGTTGAGTATCGATATCGCTGACCATCCCGCCAAATGTTCATTCAGGTTTTCTTCCCAATAGTAGTTATGTTTGTGTGTTTTCTAAGGAACGTAACTATCAATATTATGTTGGAACCGTTCAAGCATCTTTCCTGCTCTACTTAAAGCGAACTTAAGAAACCACAAGTAGCGTGGGCTACTGTATTAAAAATTTTCCAAACGTTCTTCACCATAATTTCCAAAAGAATTTTGCGACATAGCCTATACCTTTTTAGCAACTTTGACAAGGAGCAACGCCAGCCACACACAATGTTGGGCTAATTTTCTACCGCCAGTTAGGTATGCCGAGTAAAAGCAACTGTCTCGATAGGCGAAATTCCACGGTCTCTACAGGCGTTCCGGTGTCCGCCCTAGGCGAGACAATTTACGCCTGTTGGTGGACCTTCCTTCCTTTCTTTTGTGAAATAAATACATACACACTTACATCTACATAAACAGTTTCGTGTGAACACTAAAAAAAGCGATTTAAATACACTTGTTTCTCACAGAGTTCTTGCCTGGCTACCGTGAAGAGGGAAAGTAATCTTTCTAGCCGGTACCTTTGCACTGACCCTCCAGTGACACCGAGCCCTGCAAAATATAAAACTCTTGCAATTGGCGGCCCCACAGCAGGCTCCTTTGCACGCACACCGGTGATGCGGGGAAGTAAGCTCCCAAGTGGGTAACTTTTGATTACTTTTTGAGTGACGCCGAGCAGCGAAAACACAAAATCTCGTATGCTCAGCAGCCCTACAGGTCTGTTTGCACACACAGCCGTGATTCTAAAAAGTAAGCTTTTCATTCGGTAACTTGAGCAACTCTCGAGCGATGTCATGCAGTGCGTACTCAAAGGCTCATGCACTCAGCAGCCGCACCGTAGGCTTCTTTGCACGCACACATCCAATTCGGAAAAGTAAGCTTTCAGGTCAAAGTACGTTTGCAAGGCGATTGTCATGCTTGGGCTACCTAAATACAAGAATTTTGCTCTCTCCCTTTTTCTCTCGCTCTCCGTCCGTCCGTCCGTCCGTCTGTCTGTCTGTCTGTCTGTCTGTCGTCCGTCCGTCCGTCCGTCTGTCCGTCCGTCCGTCTGTCTCTCCGTCTCTCCATCTGTCCGTCTGTCCGTCTGTCTGTCTGACCGCCCAGGATCCCCGGTGTTCTAAATTAGCCCGTAACCCTCTGTGACGGTACACTTGATAGCTGAGATGGGGCTCCAAAACGTAAAGCCTCAGATCGGATCGATAGACGTAAGAATTATCTCCCTAACCAGCGATGACACTGCAATTTTATTGTGGCTTAGTTTCAATATGTTATTTTATTCTTATCCCATTGACAATACGTGTCTGAGATATGATTGAACTTTTCACCAGTTATTCTTGCTTTTGTACTTCGCAGGTGTGACCTGACTGCAATAGCTGGGTTGTAATTCAATAAGAATCGGCGTCCGTGTATATACGTCATTCTGCGCTTAACTTCTTCTTCGTCTGTTTTACCTTCATCGGTTGTCAAGGACCAACTGTCTGTCTGTCACTCAGTTCAGCCTCAGCGGAGGCGTCCTTGCTCAGTTTTGCGCAGTACTCCACGGAACTTCATTGCCTCAATGGCTCCCAGGGTCTCACGGTTAGACATCACCCGTCTCGAGCAAATGTGCATAGGTGTGTGTAACTCCTACATTTCTTTACTTCCCCCTAATTGTTGATTTTAGACTCAAGTAACCATTCAAAGCGGGTTCCCATGACACGGGTATATTATCTCTCGACATTTTCTGTGACCTTCCTTCTCCGTCCTCCCCTCATTGACGCCTGTGTGCACGCACGCTTCCTGATACAACTTCCTTTTTTTCTCTTACCGGATGTATAGCTTAACTCTCCCGCCAGCGCCACCCCCATAAATAGATAACCCCTTTTTTTCCCAGCCCTACCCTCTCCTCCGCGTACTCTGTCGTCTCAAGAAGTGTATGTCGGTTTTTAGTAAACTCTGATGAAGGACAGCTCCAGGCCGTTACAATAACCAAGTACCAAGTTAGTGTTTCAAAGCTTGTTCAAATTTTCTCTCTCTCTCTCTCTCTCTCTCTCTCTCTCTCTCTCTCTCTCTCTCTCTCTCTCTCTCTCTCTCTCTCTCTGTCTGTCTGTCTGTCTGTCTGTCTGTCTGTCTGTCTGTCTGTCTGTCTGTCTGTCTGTCTGTCTATCTATCTATCTATCTATCTATCTATCTATCTATCTATCTATCTATCTATCTATCTCTATTTCGCTCTCTCGCGCTCTCTCTCGCTCTCTCTCATATATATTGAGGGTCACGCCAAAGACAGACGGCAGACGCCTCGGAGACGGTCGATACAGGGCGTTTATTCAGAGCGGCAGCCCAGAGCACTAACCCAGGGAATGATTATGCGGAGGGTTAGCAGAAGCCGATGAGGTAGGACATGATGGTGATAGTGGTAATGAGAAGAAAATGACGCGAAGAGGGTGAAAAATTGCGAATAAAACTAAAGCAACAAAAAGAGAAAAAGAACGCGTACGTTATTGTCTCGATAAACTGAAATTGGTTAAAAAGAAAGACCGCCTTAACAAAAAGGCCGCGCAGCTGCGCGGTTTCCTATTAGGACAATGTAAACGAAATCTCGTTAATCGGAACTCAGTTTGTCTGACCAGCGCTTCAAAAGAACTGAAAAGAGGATCGAAATTGCTGTAGTTAGGCCTGCCCAGGACCATTATGGTAAGCTTTACTTGCCGGTTTTCGTCTCGGCCGGTTTCTGGTTTTATCGCGCACTCCGCACATTTGAGCCGCATCGCTTGTTTTTAAACGCTTTCGCACTACAAGCAGTTGCGTTTGGGAAGGGCCTCTGAGCCCAGCCTGAACACCACCAACTTCGATCCTCTGGTACCTACGCCAGCGTAATGGGGAGTCCAAACGCAAAAAAAAAGTTCCTTCAAATGAAAATAATATCAACTGCTTTTGCGAATACTTTCCCATATTGGTATCACCACTTTAAAAATACGGTTGCGAGAGGCTAGAGCTAGAACAAGAAAATGTAAAGCCTTTGTTTGCTAGCCCTAAATTGAAGCTCTCGCTGTATTTCGCAGGCGGAGTGCGGAAGTATATTACTCATATTTTTTTGTTTGAGAAACTCGGGAATAAAAACCATCCACTGCTTACTTTGTGTAAATAATTTGTTTAGCCTCCACTGTGTACTGTTCCCCTTAATATTAAATATCGCGTCGCGCAGTGCTGAACATCTTTTCTTCATAAACAAAGTCTTTAATAAACGGAACTTATTTTTTCTCTCCCTTGAGGTTCGGTTTACCGAGCCTGCACTATACTTTAAACTTCCTTCTCTTAGGGACTCCACCAAACTCGTGGCTTTGTGTTAGTACACTTCCCGGCAAAAATAATCATACGACGGCTCGAAAATGCGCACCTCGGCAGCACCCTAATTTCTAAATAATTATTTATTCAAAGCGCGCCACTCCCTTGGGGAGGTCGAATTAGACGTCCTGCCGTGAACAGGTGAAACAAACGGTGCACGCTGCCTCATCTGTTTTAATAAGCGGCACCATTAATAATAATGACGGGATGGTTAGCAACTTCAAGCGTCGTGCTGTTGCTCTCTTTGCGTCCTTGTTGTTGATCGTGTGCACCCAGACGTACACGTGGCCGCTATAATATATGCCCCTGAGGACACAACAGCCCTCTCACCGACGAACACATATGCAGATCCCGTAAATCTTCCCAAAATCAATTGTACCTTAGTTTGGAATTTGCGAGGCCGAATTGCTCGTTTTATTGTAATAGAATCTCAAAAAAAAAAAACAAGCGAAAATGGAAAAAAATATATGACGCCTTAGGAAACTTACTTAAATTAAAGCACAGCGTGACAGATGAATGAACAGGAATGAAGAGTTATTGTCTTGATTATAGTCAAAACTCGGGTGTTCTAAGTGAAACAAAATAAAAAGAGCGAAAAAAATTTTTTTTTTCCATTTCCTCTGTTTCATGAGTGAATAGCTCGCAGACATGAGCTAGTTGGAGGCAAGTTCTCGCACGGTATTTCATCTTGATCTTGTCGGCCCTTACCCTGTTGTTACGTTGTCTTCGCGTGCCACGCTGAGGAAAAAATAAGGCAGAAGTAATGAGGTATTTCGTGAACTGAACTTTTTCACGAACGTGTGAGGTTTCTATGATTTCTTTTCTATGATTTCTTTCTTCAAACTTTCTATGATTTCTCCGCACCAATATTAACCCGATCACAATTTATAAGTTGAACCCCGCCTCGCTTCAAAGCCGAAGATTACATCCGAGGAAAAAAAAACTTTGAAACTTGAAAAGAGAGCCGCGCACGCTCCACGCATGATCAGGTCGCGCAGGTACTTCAAGTCGAAACGCTTCGCGCCAGGTCACCTAATCATTCTTACGACGTATCTGCATACTGCCACCTGAGGTGGTCGTCGGGAGGGCTACGATCTACTCGCATGCGCCGATGTTTGCTGTTCAGCCGACGCTCGAGCCGTTCCTGCTCTTGAGTGGGACTTCATTCCGCCGATAAGACAATTAGCATTCTCATTTCCACACCTTCCAACCGGCGAATTACTAAGCTAAGGTTTACTCTGGACCTGACTCGTCCTCCTGCGGGCCTTCCTTGTTACCACGTGTGCAGTTCAAAGAAATCGGTGTTGAACCATTGCATGCAAAGGGGACAATAGGCGTGCATTGGGGACTTGTTACGGAGTCGCGGTATTTAAATATTTACATTGCCTTGGAAATCAAAGGAAGTCGGCAGTCCTACCATGGGAACCTCCGATTCTCCTTCCGGTTTCACCGATCTCTTGGGCTTCACCACCGTGTCAACATTTGCTGCTTATCTATAGGCACGTACATCTCACCAAGACACTGCCCTTGCAATCTTCACAGTAGGACTTTGCTTTGATCAATCACTCTTCGGGGTCATATTCGAGCCAGATTTGTTCCGGCTGCGTGGCAAATGACTGATATTAAGGAATAAAGCCTGTTTCATTACGTCTAGTATTGTAAGTAAGGTGTCTGGGTAAGGTATTAATTCATTGTTCCATGTGGTTTACATTTATTGCACGAACTCCTTGTTGTATAGCTGCCCTCGCGACTCGTTAAAAAACGCCAAACTCAGAAAATCAAACTGGCGCCGACTACACTGACTTCCTTCCTTCCTTCTTTCCGTGTTTCATAAAACCTCCACTTCTCTACGCATGCCAAGCCAACGATGACATTCTGAATAGCAGTCACACCTAAAACCGTTGGCGACTGTATAACCAACATAACCTAATTTTTGCACGAAGTCAACAAATCAATTCAACCGAAAGAAGCTTACTGCAACCAGTTCTATTTTATTATAATTAAGTGTACAATAAAGATGAAAACAACAAAAAACAAAAGTAAACAAATATAATATCTAATTCTGAGGAAATCGCGCTTTGCCTTTTGCCGACTTCTCTCGTTCAATTACTAACGACCATTTTAGGGACGAAGCCCCTTTATTCCTTTATTTATTCGGCGTTCCCCCTAAGAAAAACAACAAAAAATTACACCATCTTCTTACGTGGGAACCCTGAGGGGATGCAAAGCCATGGAGTAGTAGCGTGTTAATTGGTTGTTAGAGTAAAGACACGTGTAGTAGCGTATTAAATGTCTTCTTTATTTATCGAGTAGTGGGGAAAGTTTTGCGGCTTCTCGTTCTCGAAGCGAGGAATCCGCTGCTCGACGCTGCCGTTTACGTTCGGCGTCGCGAGCTCTCCTCTGTGCAGCCTTGTCTTCGGAGGTGCTCGCGGTTCTGACAGTGTGATGGCTGGCGCTAGTTGAAGGTGTGTCAGCCAGTTCGCTGACGTAATCGTTGGCGTCCATTTACAGTCATCGGATGGCGCAGTACCGAAGAAGCAACTGAGCGGAGCGCGGACCGGGTTTATTTGCAGAGCAGAGGGAGTGGAGGGGAGGAGCAGCGCGCATGCGCGTGATTGGACACCTGGTATGAGAGGGGAGGGGGGGAGCAGCGCGCGCTAGCGCACAGGTGGTGTGGAGCAGAGGAGGAGAGAGAGAGGTGTTATCACAGGTGGTGTGGAGAGGAGGAGAGGTTTCGGACGCCACACGCCGACGGACGACGGAGGGTCGACTAAGGGACGCTTTGCATCTAAAAAGTGGTAGAGGCTCGGGCTGTCGGCGTCTCCTGTCGTCGTCGTCTCACGTGGTCACGGTACTAAAACACCTGGGCACACTTTTTCTAACGCTTTGAGCTAGAAAGTAACGCGTACTAAAATAAGGGAGTATAATGGATAAAAAAGGTTCAAAATAGCCTAACACGATTTAACGATTTGTGGAACGCTCCCTGTCCGTTTCAGCCATCGTCAAGCACAAGCAGAAGCTGTTTGTAGATGGGTTATAATTTGTGTTACATTCGAATGCCCACCGACTCTCGACGCTAGGCCTGATCGGGTCGGGTGGTCGGTCGAAGCAAGGGAAGGCATACTTGCCTGCTGCCGGGGCCTCGTCGAACACCGAGGACAAGCACCCAGGGCGAGGCGCGGGCATTGCATTGCACTGCGCTTGCGTTGACCCCTGCCACTACCCCAAACTGAGGCAGACGGGGCATGCAAATTGCTTAAATCCAGTTCAATGCAAGATAGGGCACCCAATCAGCGCGCGCCGTGTGGCAAGACAGAGACCTATAATTTTTTAATGCACTAACACACTACATGCTGCGCTCCTCCTCAGGTTTCCCCTTAGCCAAGATGGCCCGGAATTTTTTTTCCCTCTGCTTTACGTTACCTTGCACACTGCGCTAACGGTGTCGCCATAACAGTAACCTAGTGTTAGTGATAAAGACAAAAGAAGTGCCATCGGTCAGACTACGTAAACAGCGGAGCGTGCGGAACGAGCCACTATTCCCCCGCACACAACTATTAAGTTTATTTTCCCACGCCGTTCGCAAGCGCTTCACGGGCTGATTTCCAGTGCTCTCTGGTGCGGATCGTGCCGTAACGAACTTTATGCCCCGAGGGGAGAAGGAAACGTGTTTATAATAGTGCACCACCGAGACGCCCGAGGGGAACGCGCCGGAACGCGCTATCTTGCTCGTACTACTGTGGTTAGCAGTGTGTGGTATTGTGGGTACAAACGAAACTCCCGTTGGATGATAAGAATAGTCACATCACAAATATAACGAAATTGCTAACACGCTGATAGTTAGAGAAACAGAAAGAAAGTAAGCATGCAGGGAGGGACATAGAAGATCGTGCCACACTAACACGAGCCCTAAGCCGTAAATTTCTAAATTGGCCCTAACACTTACTGTCCTTCCCAAAGTCGGT
Source organism: Haemaphysalis longicornis (assembly GCF_048455015.1). Taxonomy (NCBI): domain Eukaryota; kingdom Metazoa; phylum Arthropoda; class Arachnida; order Ixodida; family Ixodidae; genus Haemaphysalis; species Haemaphysalis longicornis. The sequence continues at coordinate 39,459,288 of NW_027526460.1, forward strand.
TAATTTTTCCGTTTTCATAATTTCCACATGGCGAAAAGGCGGTGTCGCCACTGGCGTTCAGTCGATTACTAGGACGGCAAAACGGTTCCTAGATTACGTGTCTCTCGAGCCTACTATTGCGTGGAGCATCCCATAGGACGCACTTAAACTTGGCCGTATAGCGTAAGGACGGTGGTCAGCCACCCTAGCGTAAGGTGGTCAACACTCTTACTTCAAAACTCTGAGCAAGTTTTGAATTATTTCGCATTCAAAACCCTTAAACTTGCTTAGGTGTGCACAGACATTTTACAGAGAAGTTACATATGACTAGGACCCCAGGTTTCTCTTCCTGGAGGCGACGATTTACTCTGCACCACTTCTCCGTTAGGACGTATACTCCTCGACACCACCGATGCCTCTTTCACAACTTGCGCAATCGGCTGATAGCGCCGTTGTCAGCAGTTGCACTTTTAACTCGCTATGAGACTGACGCGTGTCGTTCGCTCGGAGGAAGAAGAGTGGGAATTGAAGGAGCGTCGGAGCGCACAGATGCGCGAATGGGCGCGAAGACAACGGAAAGCTGGTGCCGTAGAACGTACAACCGCCGCTGTTGCCGCCTCATTTTCCACCTCGTCGAGTAGCTGCGGCTTCCTCTCGCGTAAAGAGCGACTTGTTCGCTTGGAACTCCGGCATGAGCCAATAACAATATTATATAAATTCACTTTAGCAAAAACCCAACATAACGACAACTTTGCTGGCTTCCGTCCTCACAGAGTGGAAGGGCCTTGAATATTTTTAATTGGCTTGAGTTGCATTAAGTTGTACTGAGCGTTGTGGAAGCGTCGGCATGACGTGGCACTTGAACTGAGGCCAGTTTTGAGTTCTTTGTGGGGTTCAAGACAGGCTGCACGGAATACCAAAGTTCTTTTGGTGTTCCTGCAGACACACAGTTCTGGAAAAGGTTCTGAGAAAAACCGTAATGTGGGGCTATGCTCGACCGACATAAATTTTGGTGCGTTAGTATTTCACAAATTTAAATTATTTTAATTTACCTTTTTTCCGACCTTTGTTATACATCTTGGTGCAATGTATCGGCTTTCATTGCCTTCATTATTAAACATATTCTCTCTCTCTCTCTCTCTCTCTCTCTCTCTCTCTCTCTCTCTCTCTCTCTCTCTCTCTCTCTCTCTCTCTCTCTCTCTCTCTCTCTCTCTCTCAACTCTTCTTTTGTGAGACCATTAAGTAGGTGAAAATAAAAAGCCCTGATAGTGCAGCAACCAGGGGCGTGTTGAAACTGCACACTTTTTGTGGCGGAGCGGGCATGCGGTTAGTTTGAGTTTTTAATGTAGCAATCAAAGCGGGCGAAACACTGACGGGCAAACTAATCTTGAATTACCAAGTGACGTCAGCCTTCATTAAAGGGAAAGCGCCTCATTAAGCGCCGGCTGACACGTTGTCTAACGGTCTTGAATGCTACTGGGCAACGTTACATGATTATTTCTGTTTGTGAAAATGAATGTTTACGCTGGACAGACGGTCATATCCAAACTCTTAGATGTAGGGTTACGTATTGCGTGCTGTCCAGCTTTTTTGCTCGTTGTATTTATCGTACTAACATATTTTTCGAGCAGGAGAAGACTTTTTAAATAAAGATGAATACACTCACGGGGTTGCATGGGCTGTAAATGTCCATTACCAGGGTGAGAGTAGGCATTGAGGCAAGAGTTTCCACATTTATGGGGTCGCATTACGTTTCCAGGCCAAAAAAAAAAGGGGGGGGGGGGGAAATAGGCGCAACTTGCAGTAGAGGTGCAAGGCTGGAGCAACAGCAGAGCTTGTGGTTGAGCTATAGCTTCTCCCCACACTGACAAACTGACAACGGGTCTCAGGAGAGAGGGAGCAGAAAGAGCAAGTCTGCACATGTTCCTCGCCTTCCTCGAGAGCCGTGGCTTACAGCTCTCGGAGGCCAAACCGCAGGCTCTTATGCTGCACTCGGGAGGCTACAGGCTCGACCGGCAACACCGCCCCCACACTTCACGGACGGCCTCTTCCCTGGCGGCTGACCTTGAAGTACCTGGGGCTGCTCATTGACTGCCGGCTCACATGGCTGCCAGCCGTCAAGGCCCTCTGGCAATACAGTGCACGGGTGCTCCAAGGGGGACGGCAGCTTCCGGCTCGAGGCTACGGCTGCTCACACCAGGGGAGGGGGAGCCCTGTAAGGAGCCTTACATCTGTAGTGACCGGCGCGCCACGGTCCGCGGTGCCGGAGACGACGCAAGCCCAAGCGCAAGCCTGGGCGACGACGGGTGCACAGCACGAGACGCACGAGCACCTGCGGTCGATTTTTTTTTTTTTGCTTTTTTTTTTTTTGCTGTAGCTACTGCACAAAGATCGTGCCGGGCGCCTCGCACTGGGAGAGTTTTTTATGATATTTTTTTGCCAACGCCAACGAACCAAACTCAAGCTTAAAGGGCTCCTAAACAGGGTGGCGAAGGCTATAAGGCCTGTAGCTTTCCCCTTTCCTCCCGCCTCAAAGGGTTGTGGATGCTAGGAGCTAATAAGCTCGAGCAAAACAACCCAGAGATACTTGTCAGGGCACTCCGAGGTACGCGCAGCCATTGGCTCCGCACAGCGGTTCGCCCGGCTTTTTATTTTTAGCAGCAGGCGCCTCATGCTCCCCCTACTACTGGCTCCGTGGCACTGCTTTTCGCGTCTTCCGTACTAGCGATGGCACGTCAGTTCTAGCACAGGAGAAACTAGCGTTTGAAGGCCAGATAGGAGGGCTCCAAAACAACATGATCGCTCACGACAATTGAAGATTTCCACCTACGACTAGCGACCCGCTTGCGGTTCTTGCACGCAGCGTTGTCACGGCGAACACGTCTTCCCAAGGCCGGGTCGCGCAAAAAAGACTTAGCATCGCCGCACTTATTAGGTCACCGCTTCATGAAGCCGCACCGACAACAATCCCCAGCACAATCTTTCACCGCACTGTCATCCCCTTTCACGCATTTGTAAACTGATTTTCAGCAATATTCCGGATCTGGCATCCGGCGACAAGCTTTATCTACTACGGTGTGTGTCGATTCGTGCGCGGTTCGAAGGCTGCAGATGGTTACCGCGATCGCGTGAATAGCATTTCAGAGTGCAGAAGTCTCGCCGTGCTTGTCAGCGTTATTCATGTCTTGTGAACGACGCGCTATGTCAATTACCTCAGCTAAGCTCGCCTGACGGATGGCGACGGTCGACATTCGTTCTTGCAAAGATACGTCGTGCCGGAGCGTCACTCCTCTGGACGCCGCCCGGGCCGCCGAAACCTGGTTGGCTGTAGAATTTGGTAGAATCCGCCAATGGCGGCGCCGTAGACCTCAGCGCCAATTGCGTCATAGCGTCTACGTCGGAGGCAAAGAACCCACGTCAAAGCTCCGTTGAATGGTGGCAAGACTTAACATATAAACAAGAAAAGAAAAGAACGCTGACATAGCGAGAGCGCGCATGAAATAGCGACCTATTTAAGGCCCCTTTAAAACGCTCTGTTGTTAAAATTTAAGAAGCACCAACGGGGAGAAAGCAGGGAATCTACAGTGCTCACACTCATCGGCCCTTAATACTCGCGAACCTTTTTGCGAGCCTACTCGAAGACGTATCTCTGGCATGCCCTTCGCTGAAACCAGTGATTCATTGATAACAACTTTACGACTTCGCCGCACTGGGAACACCAGCTACTATTTTATGATGAAAAGTGAAGTTCTCCATACCGCGAAATCATGAATAAATATTATTCAGGATTTAAATAACGCCTACTTCTCCATTTCATTTCGTCGTGCCTACGCAGAATGAATTACGAACTGAGAAGCCTTCCGACAAACAAAAATGTGCCTCGATTTCAATAGTTTAGTCGTGTCAAACAATAAAAAACTAGCAAGTCAGGCCCTTCTATTTAAATAATACGTTAGAGAAAAAAATCCTTTTAAATCTAATTGGGTTCTGTTTCGAAGCGCTTTAGTCATGCAGAAATAGGTTTCATGAATAATTGGTGACGCTGTCAAGCGCGCTAATAACCCCGAACGCTGAGCACTTGTATGCACCGATATAAAACAGTCGGATTTTCCCGCATGCTAATCTAATCGGTTATTCCGCGACTGCTCGAAATGTAAATGTCGTCCTAAAAATAAGACGGTCTTTGCACGAACTGAACGCGTACTCCGGGTGAGCGTACTTGCTAATCTATCATAGTCAATCTAGTTATTTTAAGTGTTTATTAAAGCTAAGTTTTATAGTTCTCTATAATTTCTCTATTTCGCTTTTCTATTTGTTAAAGCGAAGTTTTCTATAACACCAGAACGCACTCCAGGAAAGCCAACTTTACACAATTGGTTTCCACAAAGGGCACATGAGGATGATGATGATGATGGTGAAACGCGAAGCGCTTCAAGAAAAAACACTTCCCGTAAGCGGAATCGAACCTGGGTCTTCCGCGTTGTGAAGCCGACGTCTATCCGATTGTGCCATTCCGACACGGTCGAAGAAGTTTCGATTTCGGACTTAAAATTCGACTCAGATTGCTTAGGAGGAAGCTTCGCGTTTTAACCATCTTTGTCTTAACAAAGGGACTTTACTGTTATTAATTGTTAAGCGTGTTTGTTAAACTAATTTGTTAAAGGTGGTTCCACGAAGTTAACCGGCACTCCGGGTAGGCGCGTACTTGTTAATCAATCATTGGTAATCTAATTATTCTTTCTGTAATTATCCTAGTTGTCTATTGCTAATCATTAAGCCTGTTATTGTTAATTTGACTTTCCAGATAATTATTGTAATTGTTTATTGTTAATTGTTGAGCTTGTCATTGTCATTTCAAATATTCTTCTTCTTATCAAATTGCCAGCCGTTTGTTTAATTAAATAGCCTATTTTTAGACAGCATAATTGCGTGCATTAGTAAATGACTTTTTTTATTTCTCATCTCATTCACTAAAAACCGCCGCTGTTGTTGCAACGTACTATTTGCGAGCACGTTCGGTTCGGGCGCGAATTTTTGCGACGACTTCGGGTTCGGTTGACTCAGGTTTTTTTTCTTGAAGGCACTGCCGTTGCATCGCCGACATACTTGATCAAGGTCTCTAAAACGACCCGCTCGCTTCCTCTCACTTCTCTTATTTGAAGACGACGAAGTAATGACTATTGCATATACCGGTGCTCGTAAGCCTGCGACAGCATTCTTGAAAGTAGGGGTGCATCCGCGCGCGTATGAAAAATGCGGCAGCATATTAATTCCAAAACACTATGTGACCCTGAAGTGAAAGCATCCTTGAGGTACTAACAAGCATGCTTACGGGCTTTAAAGGCAAAGGCTTTATAGCTTCCCCTAGCGTTACTAATCAAAGACGTCTGATCGCCAATTACCTCGGCAGACAGACCGGCGGCATTTCACGCCACAGCATAGAAGCTGAATACCTGGCGTAACTTGCTTATTGACAATAAGACTAGCGAAGAAATCCCGATAACACATTTTCACCCCATCCTGTATCACAGCACCCACATTCACGTACTCCAAAATACAAAACAAAATTTAATGTGTAACACGGTCAAACGCTATTTCAAGATCGAGTTGAAGTATTGCCACATGTCCATTTCCCGCATCGCAACACTCCAGGATGCTTCTCATTGTATATATATTGAAAATTGTTCTTCATTTAATCCCGCAAGGTTTGGCGTGGGCCAACAATGATATTTATTACTATTTGCAATCGTTTAGCCAACACCTTCATGTATATTTTATAATCAACATTTGTGAGACTAATCGGGAGGTAAGAAGTTACAGATAGTAATTGAACAGAGTCCTCGGTTTCTGGTGCCAAAACAATGTGTGTCCTGCAAAAGGAGGTGGGCATCTGGTTTTCTTTGTATGCATCGACCAAAAATTGATGTAAAGCCATGGTGATTTCGCTTTTGAACATTTTGTAAAAGGTAGCCCCCCAAGCCATCAGGCCCGGGCGATTTTCCTGCGGTTAGTTCATCTATTGCCTGTTCAATTTCACTTATACTGATTGGAGCCTCGATCTCCGCCTTGACGTCCTCATCTAGTTTGGTCATAAGAGGCAAGAATTCAGTTTTAAACCCTTCTTCAACGTCCAGTTTTTTACCAAACAAATTATTATAGTAGTCGACAAACGCACCCGCTATTTGCGCGGGGTCTGTAGTGACCTTATTTTGATGACAAATCTGCCAGGCAGGATTGCGTGGCGTAACAGAGGGCCAACAAGATGAGCAATCGTGCGACCGATATCCCAGTGGTAAATTTCCTTCATTAGGCACCTCTGCATTATGGAAATCTCGTCCAGTGTGAATCGCATGAGACCAGACGAGAGGCTCTTCCTCCGTGGCACCGGATTTGCATTTCCAGAGGGAACCTCATAGCACAACCTCAGAATACATCTGCGGCCTGCGGGTGCGGCCGACTAGCCTCTACTGTCATCCACCGGCTAAGTTTGCCGTACCTTTCTTTAGCCTCTGGGTATCGGGCACGCTCGACGTAAAGTCCCTTAATCGGAGCACGGACTTTAGTTCGACGTACCGTAATATTTTCGGGGTCGGCGTACGTCCGACGTATCTTTAGCCTCTCGCTATCGGGGTACGTCCGACGTACCTATAGATTCTGAAATCGGCATACGTCCGACGTTTCTGTAGCCGCTGAGGTCGGGATACGTCGGACATACCTTTGGAGTCTGGTATCGGGGTACGTCCGACGTACCTTTTGACACAGCGTATAATAATCAGGGCATATATAGACCCTATTATTTTCTTTGCCCTGGGAGCTTCCGTTTTATCAGTGGGATGGGCTAGCGGCCCTACAATTGGCGCACTCGACAGGAAGATGTAACTGCGCATGCGCGACCCAGCCCAGAATATGCTCTGATCTTATTAAAGATTAACGGATGAAAAGGTTAATACCACGTGTGAAGTTTCGGGCATTACTACACATATTTCTAGACATGCGTTTGATTTCGAAACGAACGACACGTTCTACTTGACAGCCTTTTTCCTAAGTTACAACAAAACATATTCAACTGTTTTTCTCATTCAACTCATTTTTTCAACTCATTCAACTGTTTTTCTCATTCAACTGTTTTTCTTTCAACTGTTTCAACTCATTACGCAGTCATAGCAGCAAAAGCAGTCAGACGCGCCCTCCTGAGTTTGTACCCAAACCCACTATTTTAAACCGCAATTTCCTGTCTATACCCACCCATATTCCTTATCGCTACACCTGGGTTCAGGTCTGATGCAATAGCCAGAGACTGCCGTGTCTTCTATATTTAAATTCCTAAAATTTAGTCTGCGTGTACTCATCAGCCCATGCAAACTCTACATCCCCCTCACATTCGTGTATCTATACTCCAGGCATGACTTATAATACAAGAAGATCGACATTGTGACATTATGCACATTAAATGTATAATTCGCAGGAGGCGACGGTGCAAGAGGACTCCACAAAAGCGCAGGAAGAAGAGGTGCACGAAAGTTTTCGTTTTTCACACTTGCGCAAGCCGGTGCGGATTATGGCAGAAAGCACGATTCTGCCGACCAGCCACGGCGGAAAAGCTCTGGCGGCGCATCGATCGCGCCTTTTTATGCCCATGCGGTGAATAAACAGACAGCTTGCTTTTATATTTCCGCCACTAAAACGAAACTACTTTCCATAATGCATGTCTGCGAGGGTATCGCGAGCAGTACGTGCTCAGCCGCAGCTATGGGATTCTATTATTCTATTTCAATTTTGAACACCACTCAGAGAGAGAGAGAGAGAGAGAGAGAGAGAGAGAGAGAGAGAGAGAGAGAGAGAGAGAGAGAGAGAGAGAGAGAGAGAGAGAGAGCTTCTAATGAAAGCTGACGATTTCAGACCAACTAACGGTAGGGCTTGCTACGCCAGATGTGGGGGAATACAGTGAGATGACACGGGAAAATATATAGAGAGAAAAAGAAAGGAAAAAAGGGTGAGGAAAAGGGGAGATGTACACATATATAAAACGCATATGTTAAGAGGGTTCACAGGACCTCTTCCACCCTTGTTCCCGCAAGAAAAGAAACCAGAGCTTCTGTTCCCAGCACTTGTCATGATTTCGCCAGGGTCCAAGGAAGTGTGAGAGTTCTAGAGGACCTCCACGTCGAGTCGCAAAAGTACCTTCTATGCTGTTGCACGTTGACTAGCATATCGCGGGCAGCGATCCCAGATTACGCACAGAAAGCAATCGAAGCAAACTACGACACTCATTTTTTTACCGGTGTGCGCAGTCATTGCACAAAAAAAGGATGGTATTGGCTGTGCTGCCACGAGCGAAACCGCAACGCGTGCCGCTTGTGTCGGATTAGACCAGGCTCGTATTCAAAGCCCCGGCTAGGCCAATGGAATTATCCGGGAGCCATTTGTTGGGGATGTGCGTGCCGCGTACCAAATGCTCGTACAGCGGACGCTGCTATGGGCGTGCGTGCATGTTTCGAGGATAATGAGCTGGCTCGTGTGGGCCACACCTCGCGTTTCGCCTAGCTAGCTGCACAGGCTGTGTCGGGGTACCTAATGAACTTTAATTCCCACATGTGTCACTTATTTTCTGTTCTAGACAGGTCTGATCATGCTTTTGGTGGTCTCATTATTTTCTATATGGAATTATTTCGTCGTCATTAGCCTGTCTAAGCCCACTGCAGGGCAATCTCCAATTACCCCGGTCCTGTGCTAACTGCGACCAATGTATCCCCGCAAACTTCTTGATCTCATCTGCCCATCTAACTTTCTGCCGCCCCCTGCAACGTTTGCCTTCTCTAGGGATCCACTCTGTTACCCTTAATGACCAACGGTTGTCTTGCCTTCGCATTGCATGCCCTGCCCACGTCCATTTCTTCTTCTTAATTTCTACTAATATGACCTCAACACGCGTTTGTTTCCTGCCCACTCCGCTCTCTTCTTGTCCCTTAACGTTGCACCTATCATCTTGCGTTCCATTACTCGCTCAGTCGCCCTCAATTTAAGTTACCCTCTTAGTGAGCCTCCAAGTTTCTTCCCCGTAGGTGAGTACCGGTAAGATGCAGCTGTCATACACTTTCCTCTTCAAAGACAATGGTAGGCTGTCATTCATTATTTGAGAATGCCTGCCGAATGCAGTCCATCCTATTCTTATCCTTCTAATTATCTCTGGTTGGGATCCGGGGTCACAATTTGCCCTAAGTAGATATATTCGCTTACTACTTGCACTGCCTCGCCACCTATCTCGAACCGCTGTGCTCTCCCTAGGCTATTGAGTATTACTTCAGTTTTCTGCATATTAATTTTCGGGCCCACGGTTCTACTCTGCTTGTCCAGTGCGCTAATCATGCTTTGCAATTCGTCCCCCGAGTTACTTAGCAAGGCAACGTCATCAGCAAATCTGAGGTTGCTGGGGTATTCTCCATTAACCCTTACACCCACCTGTTCCCAATCCAATGTTCTGAATGTTCTGAATGAAATTATTTAGTGTCAGGCAAAAGTTTGGGTTATCTTGAGTAAGGCACGGATTTGAGGATTGAAAGAAAGGGGCGAGGAGAGGATTTATGGGGATCCGTTGGCGTTTATGACCAGAAGAGCTGTTAGCTGTCGCGCTGCTCGTTCTTTAGTGCAGTCTCCCGTTTCTTCTTTGCGCTACACGCGCTGCGTCTTTCCGGCCGGCGGTGTTCCCGTGATCGGCGGCAGTCCGTCCATGTGTTCTTGGCGTAGCCTTGATGCTTCCGTGTTTCAGGCTTTCACGTTATCTTCTTCTGGCAAGCCAATGAGGCTGCGTCCTCTTTAACCTTGAGCAGCACGTGAGTGGCTGCGCAGCGTCCATTTTCTTCCCAGCCTTTAAAGACGATAGTCTTTCTTGGGCTTCTTGAACGGGAAAATTTTGGTCTGTCTGTCACTCGATTCAGCCAGCCGGCCAAACTGAAACTGCTGCTGTGCAATAGTATTATATACCCACAGCCAAATCTAAACGTCTAAGTCCGGTGCTAACGTTCATACTTGTCAACATTGCTGAACAAGAAGGAGGCATTACGCAAATATAAGGCATAAACAACACATGAGTAATGTTTGCAATGTTCGTTTATTCAAAATTTATGTATGCTTGCTTTTTGCGATAACAAATAAAATACTACATCAACTGCAGAAAACCGAAGCCTGCTGTTGTCCGCGCTACATGGCGGAATTCGAAAAAATCAAACGGCAACAGCAACGAAAGGTTCCACTACATAGGTTCCGCGTTCCGCTTGGAACGGTCGTGCAGTAGGGCAACGGGGTTCTATAAACGTTGTAGTCGGGTGTCTCGATTTACACGCGTGTCCGCCGTACGGTAGCGCTGGCATCAAGGCACCCGACTTGGAGCAGTGGAACGCGGTAAATTTAAATTTACTTGAGCAAACCTCTAGCGTGTTATCTTGGAAGGAACGAGACGGGAGAGGAACAGCATGACAAGTGAGCGGGCAAGAGAAGGGGTGCATTTACTTGGCAGGGGCGCCAGTCGACTATCGTCTTGCGTCGGCATTTGCAACGAAAGGAGTAGATACGCGGCCAATTTTTTGTACTGCTTCAGCAATACACGGGATATGTCGCAAAATTTCTGCTTCGGTCCGCATCAATCCTCATCGCTCTGTAACAGAAGCCAGCGACAGAGAGCAGAGAATGATATAGAATGGAAAGAGCGCATGGAGGAGGCTGAGTGCGAGGGTGGTTACAGCAACGTCGCCAAGGGCACGTCAGTCGAAGCGCGGCCCGCCACTTGTCTCTGACGATGGCCCGTTTCGGTCGCGCAGTGTCTCGCCTCCAGCAACCGCTTGCAAGCATTGTAGAATCGAGTCCGTAGACAGTGCAAGGCGGAAAAAGAGGAAGTACTGGGAATGACCGAAGAAGATAATTTGACATGTCCAGGTCCATTTTTTTACGCTAGCCAAGTTGCGCAGTGAACCACAGCATTTTAGTCGTGTTCCAGAGTTTTATTTCTTTGCTTACCTTTATTCAAAATATGCTGGGTGTATGCCGAAAGAAGTTATACAGTGAAACTTCATTTGAACGAACTTCAAGGGACCTCAGGAAAAAGTTTGTTACACTAAACTGAAATATGTATGTTGCAGCTTGTTACCACAAGCTAAAGGAAACATTGGATGTTCGTGTGACATTTCAACCGATTCATTTGCCACTCTGCTTATTTGCAAGCGGATATTCATTAAGCACCTTTCGTAGGATGCACAAATCCTTTGCTGCACCTGTGCGCTTAGGCCTGCAGTGGTCATGAACTGAATCACTGTGTCCAAGCTCTCATGAACCATGAACCTGCGCAAAACATTCCGTTTTTCGTCTAGAGAGAGGCGCTTTCGTTTGATATACCAGCATGCGAATGCTTTTTCTTTGTGGCTGTAGTGGTTGTAGGGATAAAGCTGTAGCTGTGGCTATGACTTCTGCTGGCTACAAGATTATCTAGGTAGCCAATCCAGTTCAAGGTTAAGATGAGGCCCATTAGTTGTCGTGCGGTAATGAAACGTGGTTCTCAACGAGAAATTTGCTGCAAAGAGTGCGTGTTGTACTTGTTCAATTGATCAATAGGACCTGAGAAATGTAGGGTGGTGCCATGGAATAAGTTCGTATAACTGAAATGCGCACTGCGCTGAATTTCGTTAAACTGAAGGGCGTTTGCATTGGGTTCAGTGGCGGTTCAGTGGCGGATTTGAAACAGTTTGCACAACTGAACAGTTCGTTTAAATGACGTTCGTTCAACTATAACGAATTGTCCCTACTGTTTGCTTAACTGCCCCGCACGCTGCTTGCTACCCTCGAGGATCAGCGTCAGCTGGTCGAGAGGGCTGTGGACGCGGCCCGGGCTGAAGGCGTCCTGCACTAAGGAAACCACCCCGAAGACTCCATTTTATTTTTTTCTCAATAAATAAAGTTTATTTTTCTCTCTCTCTCTCTCTCTCTCTCTCTCTCTCTCTCTCTCTCTCTCTCTCTCTCTCTCTCTCTCTCTCTCTCTCTCTCTCTCTCTCTCTCTCTCTCTCTCTCTCTCTCTCTCTCTCTCTCTCTATCTCTATCTATGTACCTATCTCCCTCTCTTTCTCTCTCTGTGTAAGTCTGCAGTATGCGAACGGCAAAATGAACCAAGTGCTCCGTCACCGAGTTTGCCTTCCCCTGCGGCGCCGAAAACACGGCTCTGTGGAAGCGTAGCAGCTCACGCTCAAGGTTTGCCCGAGGGATCGTCCGGCAATTTTCTTCCCTCGTTATCCTTCGTTCGGTAGCGCTGTAGTAAGTAACACCTGATTCATAGCGTGCACAAACACTTTAGTGACGCAGACTAAGTTCCACGCACACACACACACACAAAATAATAAAGGCAAGCCTCACTTATAGTAAATCCGCCAACCTTTTCCACATCCACGTGCTTCGGCTTACCTGATAGACGTCGACCTTACTGACTCATTTGCATATCAAAATGATGCTGCCACGCGATGCAGATTTGCATAAATCAATCCTTCCGTGACAGAGTGTATTGGGCCAGCGCAGAGAAAAATGGGGTATTACCTCGAAGCTGCCCCTTTCATTAGTGGTGCAAAGCATTTTTCCTCGCTCGCCGAGTTTCCGAAGCGGTAGGTTCACGGTCAGAACTGGGAGGCGCAAGTCAAGCTAACCTCAGCCTATATGTATTTACATAAAATTTGCAACAATATGGATATTATTTGCATATGCCAGCCTACTACAAGAGGTATTTCCCTCAATAATTACCCTTATCGCACTTTTTCTTTTGTCAGAAAGGAGGGGAAGGAGTCACACTTTTGCTTTGTATTTAGTACTGTGAAAATCGTTCTTAGATAAGAACCGGTTTTTGAGCTAGTAAAAAAGAGAAGACAATGTTCTGATTGGGCGCAGTGTCATTGGAAGAAAATACAAACAAGAAAAGGAGGAAGTCCTTTCTGTATGTTCTTGACAAAACATGACAGGGCCGGGAAAAAAGCGGCACTGGAAGTAAATAAAAAGAAGAGTATTTTTTGTATTTTCTTAAGATCTGACGGGTGAGAGAAACAGTTGTTCTGGATAGCTTGGCGGGCTGTTATACCGTACGCATGCGTAAGCAACAGTTGCTAGGTGGCATTATATATCCTATAGAACTCACACATGATGGCTACATGACAGTTCTAATAAATAACTGCTGTTTTCTCTGTGATAAAATAGCATGGATTGCACAAAAAATACGTTGAGGTTAAGTGATAAGCAGACAAGAACAGCGACTATAATATTAGTAAACACTGTTGTGACACGGCAGATAGAAAAAAAAAGGAATAGGTGGAGCAGTAGTTACTGAAACTGTGCCCAAAAAAGTTGATTTCATTGAAAGGTAGAGCAAAGCGTGAAAAATGGCGCGGATAACTTCCGGGTGCATAAAACCCCAATTTGCGTACGCGCTATTTTGTTGTTGTTTTTTTGTCACCCAACATCACCCCACATCAGTATGGGTGATGGCCATATATACCTCGGCAAAACCGGGGCCTTATTCTCTACTTCATAAATTCGCGGGGAATTCGCCAGGTTTTCTGCGTAAGCAAAACGTAAGCAATCAGTGACGTGGTGCACGTATAGCTAGGACGACATGCAATGTAATTAACGCTAAGCTCATAAAGATCACAACCAAGCCATCAAATATTGCTCATAAAATATATAAGAACACCTGGCATGTATCATTAAAATTCGGACGACAGCTGATGCTGGCAAGAGGAACACATTTGTTAACATTAATATTGGCGTCCACTCCACAAGGCGGTCAAGTAACGTTGATTCAAAAGCGAGCGAAAGGTGGGTGTTGAGCTAAAGAACATCACACAACCTTTTTTACCGCATCTATTTATTTCTTTCAATAGCTTTTAGTAACACAGTTGCGCTCTCTGCTTCAATTCAAGCGTTGTTGCGTTATCGCCTTCCTAGGGCGCTTCGATTCACGCGCGTCTCCGCGGTGCAGGGTGGAGACGTATACGTTGGCGCCGCCATTTTGGGTCACTGGGTCACCGCCGAAGCAAGTCATTTCATCTAAACCACGCTGTATTTATCGCCGCAACGCGGTTTGCTGGCGAAGTTTGGATCACCTTATCTGTTTCGCGTTGCTGGGTCTTGTGGAAAACGAAAAGACAACGCGTTGAGCCCTTTGACCCAATAACGGCGGCACGGGACAGTTCCAATTGGGTGTCGCCACCCTGTGCGGTGGCGCTGTTATCGAGGCACCCTACACCTTACCGGCCGTCACCGCCACCCAGCTATCGCTGCTGCTATGTTACACGTTTATGGCGTAATCACAGAAGAATACGGCCGGGACCATCGGTTGTATGACGCGATAAGGGCAGCGAAACGCTTCGCCTGATAACGGTGGAGCGTACTGATGCCGCCGATTCACTCATTCATCAAGCTCGAACTTAATCAGCACAGAAATGAATAGAACAGTCAGATTTGTCTGCTATTTTTCTCCTGAATTCGATTATGTGACCCACCAGCTTACTAGGAGGAGTGTGGACAAACGCTATGCATTGGCTTCTCTTTGTCACGGAGAGGCTTGTACTGCCCTCTTATGTTGCTGTTACGCCAAACAGATAATTTTTATTTTATTGCCAAACATAAAAACGACATACGGCACGTTATTTTTATGCTTCGTTATCGCTGACTTGGAAACAGTCAACACCATCATTTCTTCCGCCAGAAAACAGTTAAACCGCGCATCGTGCGAAACTGCGCCTTCTGCAAATACCCGGGATTTCAGGGCGCCGAAGGTCGGATAAATTTTTTGCCCCATTTCTCGGCGACGGCAGCCGCCATTTGCAAGCTGTTACGTAGCACACGTCACTTTTACGCAGGCTGAAGTTGCGAATGTGTGACGTTAGCGTTCCCGCACACTGTTTATATTACGTCACGTATCATCAGCCAATCATAGAGGGCGTGCCGTACAAGCTGTATTGTTATTGAATGGTAAAGACAGGCCTACGTTGTCATTTCCGCTGCATTTCGTCGA